>NC_025691.1:25829152-25850229 GCF_000633955.1 Camelina sativa
TTTTTAAAAACAAATATAAATGATTCAATCTATAAAATATTTAATTTTTATTAATATTATTCTTTAAAAATAATATCTATTGAACTAAAAAATTTACTGAGTAACGAGTCAAAATTTGAATATTAAATTCAATTTCATACTTTTTTGTTGAATTTTATAATTTTATATAATATAATAAACTTTAAATAATTTATTTTGAAATATTTTTAAAATATTGAAATTTGATATTAAAGTTAGAAACTGTAAACACTCTAAATTGGTTTGTTATAGCAATGTCAATAATATGTCACTATAATATGAAAGAATTTCAAAAAAACAAATATTTTAAAACAAAAAGTATAACAATATATTAAATTAGTCATAATATAATAACTCGCTTTTTAAAAACCAAATTCACAAAATTATATCTTATAATGACATTCAAGTCATGAGGTAGAATATATATTGTTGACATAACTTCACGTACATAAACTAATATAACATATTAAAATTTTATTTTAAACTAGAAAATATACAAAATTTTGTATAAAAGAAAATTTAACCAGTGTTATAGCACGGGTACTTATCTAGAATAACAATCACATAAATTAGATTTTATAAAAAATTTACAATGTAAATAAAATGAATTTCAACACGTGCTCTAGCACGGGTCTTAATCTAGTATATTCTATTAAAGTTGAAGTACTCACTAGACTCAAATTGAACCATGACTTTGTTTTGGTACGTTTTTCATTAAAAATGATTAGAGAATCACTTAATTTAATTAAATTAACCTATAGTTTCGATTTATCTAAATGACCATTATACCCTTGGGTCGATCACTTAAAACTAACCGAAAATAGAAGAAAAAAAATTTGTGGATCTGTTTGTTCTCCAGATTAATAATTTTCGGATAATGTATATTATTTGATTCAAGAATAGTTAAACACACAACCAAACAGAGGTATAATCCCTATAAATAAGAAAACTGATATCAGAGTATTTAATGGCTTCAGTAATATCAAATATTAACTATTACCATACTTAATCCCTATAATTATTACGAATATTAACAATAATGAGAAATCTTTAATACTTATCAATTTTGACTTTGTTGCTTCCAAAATAATCAATAGATTAAATACAAAATTGTATATATATGTACACTAATTTGATTTGCTTTTATATTGTGAGATATTTACGGAAACAACAAATCAACTTAATACAATTAAATAAAAACAAATCATCATTTAGTTTAGATTTTCAATATTTCCTTAACGAAATTATAGTAATTAATTATGATTAGTATAGATGAAAAGAATAAAAAACGCATAAATTATATATATGTAATGTTGTAAACTAATTTACAGAAAATGTGTATTGTATATCCCACATCGACTAAATATTTTGGAATATGGTTGATAATCACTATAAATATATGACTAATATGTTTTGAGTACAAATAAGCAAGAAGCTTGATTTATCAGGTATCCAAATTTAACAGTTTAATTTGGTTATATATTTGAGCATATTTAAACTTTTAAAAGTAAACAAAATATATAATCCCGTACTATAGCACGGACCCGAAACCAGATCGACAAGATCATTCAAAAACTTAATTTTGCCATCGCCTTCTTAATCGCCATTTTTTCGTTCGCCTTGGCACTATCCTTCCTAATCGGCATTTGTATCAAAACCAAGTATAATAATAAGACACATCTTACGACTTACTACAATACAAACAAAGCCATAAATTTTAATTAACAGGCCTTGATTAAAAATCTTATGGGCCCAATAAATGTTATACAGATCAGCTATGAAACGAGATGTTCATATTCGAATATAGAAATTAACTATACAATAATGGGCCTTAGAGTTCAAACATTTGGGAACTCAAAAGAGTATTATTAACTGCGGAAACAATTAGGACCCAGACCAAGTGTTGTGCTAATTATTAACATTAGCCCCAATAATATTGATCTGCTGCCACTCAATACTTATATTAGTGACTATTAATTTTTCCAATTAATTAATTAATCAAAATAAGTAAAAGAGAGGTATAATATTACAGTAAAACCTTTATAAATTAATAATGTCGGGACCAAGACGTTTTATTAATTTATAGTGATATTAATTTATCTATAAATTAATAATTATTATTTTATAGTGTAAATTAATAATTATTAATTTATAGATATATTTTTAATTGTTTTTTTTTAAATTATGAATTAGAACAATTATAGCAACATAAGATTAAACTTTCGGATGTTATAAATTTTATAGTTTAGGAATTGAACTTGTAATATTTATAAAGCATTATTGACAATAAATTACAAATACTATAAATAAATTGACTTATACACATGACATACATAAATTCAAATTTATGAATAATAATAATATCAATTCTCATATTTTAATAATCTGTCTAATTATCAAATTGTAAATGATGCATATCTAAAAATTAAAACTTTAAAATTTAATTATTTGTATGACATGTTATAAAATATTTTAGAGATATCATTATAGTTTGAAAATACAACATTACAAATGTTCTATAGAAATGAGTTTTAGGAGAAACATACACTATTATATCAGTATATATATATATATATATATATATATATATATATACATGATTATTAATTTATGATATTATTGGGACCATATTTTACATTGAGATTTCAAAAAACTTATTATCTTATCGAATATTGTTAATTTTTACACTGGCCCGACTTGGGACCAGCAAAATTTATTAATTTATAGTGATTATTAATTTATAGAGTATTAATTTATAGATGTTTTATTGTACCTCAAGTAAATAATTGGGTGAAGGTATAATATTACCTCAAGTGTGGTTAATAATTTCAAAACTAAATATACCGTTTTCTTATACATATGATATGATAAATACATACGCCCCCCAGTTCCAAATTTCCATTAGATATACTTCAAAGTCCAATTCCAAAGGCTAATTAGCTAAACTATTGCTGTATTTCTCTTCTCTTTTTTTTTTTTATCATCAAATTTCTCTTATATAATTATAATCAGAGGCAGAGCCTAACTAAACCACTATTCCAACTGGCGATTTTATTTTTAATTAGTTTAGCTTAGCTGTGAATTTCGAATAGAAAAAACCTAATAATGATTCACATAAAGCCAATGATTAAGATCTTTTAATATCTATTGTTTAGTCTCCGTCACGGCTGAGTTGTCCACTTGTCCCCCAGATTAAATTAGAATAAGCAATATCCACTTTCTCCTAATTATTAATTTCAGCAATTCGGCATAGTACTTTAAAATACCAAAATTGAAGAACAAATTTTTATTTTATTTTAGGGAACTGTTTATCAAGTGAATCTTATTATATAAAGTTTGATTTCAAAGTTACTCATTAACAAGATTGTAACATATGTTAAGATCGTAACACATATTACTTGTATTAATAAAATGTTAATATGTGTCAATCCTAAATTTACTAAAATATTAAAAAAAAAAAATTAAAAAAAAAAATTTCTAAACCTATTGTAAAAAAGAAATCCACTAACTATCAATATTTGTTAATTCTTTCTTTTAAATATTTTAATTTAATTAAATTGTAATATTTTTAAATTTTACTTATATTAGTTAGTTAAATATGCTTTCTTATTAGAAATTCGTGATGATTTTAAAATATATATTTTTTATTATTTTGAATTTTTTTTAGTTAAGGATATGTAGGATCAGTATTTTTTTCTTAAATATTTTTAATTTTAATTAATTTATAATGATAATATTTGTAATGATTAATGTTTGAAAAAAAATTTGGTGACTCATAAAATAGTTTTAAATTATTGTAATAATTGTAATAATATTTTTAAAATATAAAACTATAATTTAGTGTATTAAAGTAAAAACTTATCTCTTATTAATAATATTTATATATTTATTTTTAGAAAATAGATTTTATTTACAAAAAAATATTAATATATTCTTTCAAAATTTTATTTTATTCTTTTTGTCCCTAATAGATTGATGTTTTATGATACTAATTTTTGTCCCTAAAAGATTGATGTTGTAGATAATAAAAATAAAATAATTTTTTAACTTTATATTTTTTTGTCATTAATAGAATAGTATGTATTTTCTCTTTCTACTCAAAAGTAAATATAAATTAATTTACAAATACAAATTAAATTATTTCTTAATATATTTCATAATGTCAAAATATTAATCTATTAGGAACAGTAGCACTAGCTTTCGTCCTATTTAAAGACAGAATCAAAATAAATAAAAGATAGGTAGTATATAAACACAATGTCGTAATTTTCATAATACTGTTAGAGTTCTACAGCGGAAGAAAACAAAATTCTTAAATAATATATATAGTGTGAAGCAATCTTTTTCTTTTTGAGCTAATTTTTTAGAGTGAATTAGACCTATTACTAAAATGGTATAAGAGTCTAGATTCAAATTTATTGAAAGTTGACTATCATTTGTGGATGTCTAATCTCACAAACTTCATGCTTCAGTTCAGATGTTCAATCCTGAGCATAAAATGAGTGTGTTAGAGTTCCACGTCCAAAAAAACAAAATAATTGGACAACATATATAATATGAGTCAACCATCTTCTCTTGAACTAGATTTCACAAGTGAGTTAGACTCATTACTAAAAAAATACAAGATAATAAAAAAATTAATTTCAACAAACAACTTCTAATTTATAATTCGATGGATTATTCTCTCTTGTTGAAAGAATCTCTGGTTTTATATTCCACAGGTTCACTCTCTCATAGTTAGTTGTCTTAGAGCAAAGCGTGGACAAATGATAATTAAATATACATAAATTTCAGTTTTTTTTTAGTGGTCACAAAGTTTAACATTTACTATTAAAGCTGAGATAATGATTCAGTGACGTAAATAATGTGGAAGAAAGAGTCAAGTTGCCTGTGACAGACAATAAATCAACAAAGACAAAATAGGCAAAAAAGAAAAAAAGAGACAAAAAATAAAAGTTGGAAATTGAACCCGTACCTTTTTGGCAATCGCGTAAACTTTTCGAAAGATGTCAATTTGTTCCGTGCCAATAAATATTTTCTCATTTGATTCCCTTTTACTAACAAAGTAACAGCATTGACTCTCTTTCAAATACAAAATACAGAATGTGAATTAAAATTGAGAAAAATATCAAAAAAATCACGAACTTTCAAATTGTGGCCAAAAAAAATCATCAACTTTTAAAATGTCATTTAAATTATCAAGTTTTTATTGACTTTTTTAAAAATAAGTAACTTTCGTTGACTAAGCCATTTGAGGCACAACGTTAAATTTTCAGTTAAACGGCGATAACGAAATTAACTTCCGTCAGAATTTCCGTTAAGCCAAAACGACGTCGTTTTAATTAGAAGATTAAAACAAAAAAGTTTTGCGTCAAGCAGAAATGGAACAACCTACCTTTGAAACTAAAAACAAGCACTTTACCATTGAACCACGATCACATTTCAGCATATTAACAAACAGAGATATATTTATAGATAAAAACTCGATTAAAATAACAAAACTAAAAAAGGTTATATGTAATGTATTTATATATATATATTATCATATCATTACTTTACATATATATATATATATTAACGTTTTACAATATAATATATAATATAAAAAGCAAAAATTAATATAACTTTTTCTTTGGTAGATAAATATTTTTTTATTACATACTAAGTAAGATATATAACTGATAGCGTGCATATATCAAAATTAGTATGTCTTATTTATCGGGATGAAGTGCATAAATTTTAAATACGGTTTTTTACACATATACCAAATAAAACATATTGATTGTAGATTTTATTTGGTATTTGTAAAATATTTAATTTTTACTCTTTATATTATATATATAAAAAGAGTAATGATATGATAATATATATATTATAAATATATTACATATAACAGTATTTTAGTTTTGTTATTTTTAATCGATTGTTTATATATATAAATCTCTGTTTGTTATTATCGAAGTATTATTGTGGCTCAATGGTAGAGAGTTGGTAATGAGCCGACAAAGGTAGGCTGTTTGATTCCCAGTGGAATCTAAATATTTTTGTTTTAATCTTCTAATTAAAAATGACGTCGTTTTGGTATAACGGAGATTCTGACGGAAATTAACTCCGTTAACTGAAAATTTAACATCGTGTCTCAAATGACTTAGTCAATAAAATTTACCTAATTTTTTTAAAAGTCAACAAAAACTTAATGATTTAAATGATATTTTAGAAGTTGATGATTTTTTTTGCCACAATTTGAAAGTCGGTGATTTTTTTGACATTTTTCCCAATTAAAATTTTACTTTGGTGTCATAAAAGAATTAGCCAAACAAACAGTGTCGTAAAATAACAAAATGTTGCTAATATCACGTGTGTTCTCTTCAAATCCAATTTATCATGAAAAAAGGAGTGTAATCTAAATTAGCAACGTTAAATGTTTTCTTAATTTGAAATCTCTATGCGAGCATTATACTTTTATATACCTTTATTATGACGTTGTTGTCATATTAACTGAATTGCCATAATTGATTCAAGACCAGTCTAAATTATTGTCGAGAGTCATTACTCTCGTGAGTAAGACATTTTCTACTCAGCCACTAGATCATGCATATGATGTATGGATCTCCATAGAAGGACGTGTGACAAGATCCGCCACAACAACTCCCAAATCCATGCATTATTTCAGAAGACAAAAAGTGCATTAATACAACCTGTCCCAACTTTAACCTCATCATCGCTCGAGCTTTACATATTGAAATAATATAATAAATATATAAATGGATTTCAAAGTAACTGTAACATAGAGAACACTAATTATACATTAAAAAAAAAAAAATTCGTTGCCTCAAACCAATAAGGTCAGGATGAACCTAGACAAATATAATCATAATGTCTTAAAAAGTCTTCAGAATTCGGTTTAGTGAATGTTTAAATATAATTATCACCTAATAAGTCATCTCGATATTTTTTTTTTGTGCAAAATAAAATATAAATGTCACACAAAATTAATAAATTCGGCTTCTATCTAGTGTAAAATTCTCTATGAAAGTAATATAGGAAAATCCACTAGAATTTGTGTTCAAGCTCGAACTCACAAGCCATCTTAAATAGACGAGGAGACTAAAACAAGACAATACAGTGTTTCTTCTATGTTCCCTTATGTTAACACCATGATATGATCCATCAATGCTAAAGCAGAGAGAGAGAGAGAGAGAGAGAGAGAGAGAGAGAGAGAGAGAGCCGCCTTACAGGGTTGGCTTGTGAGCAGTACAACTTTCCGTACAAATGCAACGGGAGCGTACCAAGGATGCTGATGATTCCCCGTGACCGTGAACCACCACGGGTGTTGTAAAAGAAGGTTTTGATTGGTTGTTCGTATATTTAACGTAGATATGAGATGTTTGCATTTGCAATTTTCAAATATATTCTACAAACACACAAAATGTTCTTCTTCTTTTTTTTGGGTGAATTTATTCCTACATGTAAATGCAAACCAAAGACACAATTAAGTCTTTTTTTCTTTTTGTCAAAAGTCTTTGGAACGAACAAATAAATTGATAAAGGCTGTTCGAACTAAAATTCGGTATTGTTCGTCGACACTGAACCAAATAAAAATCATATGTAGCTATTAATTTATTTATTTGAGGAGATAGACTTTTGAAGTTAAAGTCGTTTATATTCGCACTACTAGAAAACAATATTTTAGACCTAATAGCTAGAAAAGTTAACACTATTTACTCTCTTTTCATATTCATGATCATGGTATTGGTATTGGTACTGGTAGGGGTGGGCATTTAAACCGAACCGAACTAACTGAACTCAAACCGACCCAAACCAAATTCAATCCTACATTCCAACCATTCGATTATGTTTCTTTTCAACCCAAATGGTTCGGTTCGGTTCGGTTTTAAACCAATGTGTTTCTGAAATTAATTAATAATATTATTAAAATTATAAACATGTGATCTTCTCTATTACCACTTGCATTTTATTTATATTTTACATTATTTTAGTTTTTCTAATAAAATTAACTAAATATAAATATAAATTTAATTATACTTAATATTAGGTATTAATTTTAATTTTCTATCTTTTCTAATTTATTTGATTAATTAACTATTATAAAACCATAATCAGTTTCATTTTGTTACATTAATTGATTCTTAAACCGAATTAAAACTAAACCAAACTAAAACTAAACTAAACATAAACCGACTTGAACACAAACCAAACTAAATTAACTTGGGTTGAGTTTGGTTAGAGTTTTAACAAAATCGAACAAACTGAACCGAATCGAATCCAAACACAACCCAAACTTAAACCGAAATGCCCACCCCTATCGAATTATTCATGAGTCATAAAAACTATATTTTCACGAAAATTTCAAAAAGGTTTATTTAAAGCTATGGTATCCATCCAAATGATCAATTACTATGATTTCCCCCCCCCGGTATGGACCGTGATGATTTTGATAGAAAAGTTAAAGCAAGACTGGACCGTTGATTCAGGACGGTGTCGCCGGATAGGAGAGCATCTCAATCGTTGATGTCTCCTATTTAATTATCAAACGCCAATTAAAAAATTTGCAAAAAGCCGTACTTATTATTCTTTATTAATTTAACTATCATTATACCGACGGCAATAATGACCCTACATGCCGGAGAATTAAAATAATCATCATATATCCTTTACCCCATTTCCCTTATTTATACATAACTCTCCTCTCTTACACACACACAACTCATTACAGAACACAGAAACAAAAGTGTAGGAGTCTCTCTAACCAATCCCGAAAGGTTTTAAAAGGGTATTTTAGTCAAATCAGCATGGATGCTTTTGATGCGATTCCAGATCCTGTGGTCATCGACATTTTAAACAAAGTCGGTGACGTGAAAACGTTGATACGGTGCCGTTCCGTTTCGAAACGATTCAACTCGTTAGCCACTCAGTCCGACTCGCTCCTTCTCCAACTCGATCAGATCCTCGGAACCACCGATTCTGACCCCGAGATCGATTCCCCGATCGCTAGCTTTTTCCGATCTCTGTTCAAATCAATTCACGGCTTCCTCCCTATCTTCCCCAAGCCAGCTGACCCGGCCGAGATCCTAACCCGATCTCCGAAAACTCCGGCTCAGATTCTCGTCGGGTTTGAACGGATCCGGAACCTTGAGGTGGAGTTATACGGCGGCGATGTCAAGCTAGAGAAAGGCGCCGCCGTTAAGTGGAAGGCTGAGTTCGGGAAAACACTCAAGAGCTGCGTCATCGTTGCTTTCCGTTCAGCCACGGTTAATACTACCCCAGGAACTACCGATTCTTCCGCCTCCGCCGCCGTCGACGGTGCTGTGGAGTCTGATTCTGAGTTCGTCTGTGGGTTGAAGACGCGCGTGGTGTGGACGATCAGCGCGTTGATGGCGGCTTCGACGCGTCATTACCTGATGAGAGATTTGGTGAAAGATCACAAGGAGATGGAGAAATTGACTGTACGTGACAGAGAAGGTGAAGGTACGGTGGTGATGGACGCTGCGGGGATGAAAGAATACAGAGAGACGGAGGCGCGTGAGGAGGATAAAGGAATTGAGCGCGTCGGGGAACGCACTGTGGTTCCTAGCGTGAGGATGAGTATGAGACACGCGCCGTCGCTGCTGTTGAAGAGCGGGATTTGTCTCGAAGCCGCGACGCTTGTGGTCGTAAGGCCGAGTGGTGTAGCTTCCGATGATAACGACGCCGAGCTGGTGACGGAGGCTTTCGCCGGAGATGGCGGCGATTGTATGTACGGAGAAGCCGTTACGGCGTTGCTCAAGCGTAGGAGGAATGTGTTAGAGATGAATTCTTTCTAAAATATTATTTTTTTTAAAAGGCTTAATGGGCTTTTTTTGGGCTATCGTATGTGCGGCCTGTTTCTTATGTATATAAAAACTTTGAATCGTACAAAGCCGATTGTACTATTGGCGTACGACTTTGGTCAAATGACATCAAATCTGAATTATTATTCCTCTAATATGATATGATTACCAACATTAATTGCGTTACAGCATCTAATATAATATTCTTTCCGTTTCATAATATAAGATGTTTAGAAAAGTATTTTTGTTTTTTAATATAGGATGTTTCCAACTTTCTATACAATTTTTAAATTAAATTTATATTTTATATTATGTAGACTTTTATGATTGATTAAATTTTTTAAAAGTAATTATTTTGTAATATACGTGTTTTCACTAAAACATCCTATATTTTGAAACAAACGAGTATTACTGATATGATTCGAACGAATTTATTAATAGCAATAGTTTAAATATAAAACGCTGTTAAGTATCTTGAGTGATCTCACCCATATGGCCATATCTAATGAATATGTTTAGAAAAAAATACAGCTATTTTATTCAATAGCAATTACTTTCGAAATCTGACATTAATTTTTGTGATTGCCTATGTTCATGAGGTGGATATAACATGAAATAAAGGCAATTATAATTACGCAAATTGCAAGATTCAAGCCTATCGGATCCAGTTTGAAGCCCATCAAGGCCCGCTCTTCACAGGAGAAAACTTTCAGTTTATGAGCTCTTCTTCTTCTAGTTCGACTTTTTCAATGTCTCTTTCTTGAGCACATAAAAATCTTATATATTAATTGATCTGATATCATTATGAACACATTGTTAGTATTCCATTGAGTGGTATCATCTCATATCATGATCAAAAAAGAATGTTACATTAATTTGGTCACTAACATGTTTCTTTACATTATTATACATTTGCAAAAAGGCTATAGAGTGCGGAGAAATAATTAAACCATATTACCAAACAAGACAAGGTGGTCCTTGCTTAACATGTCAATGACAAATATTTGTGCTTTATATCAAATGAAGACTAATAAAACAGAATATCTCACATATATGTAAACTTGATTAGGCTATAGCTGTGAATGATGCTTCAATCTATAACTTTGATTGCAAGTTTAAAGTTTCAGGCAATAACATTTTCATACTTATCAGGCTTTACTTTTGTGGTTTTTCACATATTAATATCATGTATAGAGAGTTTTACCTCAATTATGCATTGTGATTTGACAAAGAAAAAAAGACTTATTAGATTCGTGGAAAAAAAAGCGTGAAATGTAAATTGCCTAACTTTTTTTCGAGTGAGGCTCTTAAGAAAGGCCTACCCACATGATTTCTCAACATTGTCGCTCTCATTCACAAGGATTGGGGTACAACTAAATCAAACAGTATCTTCAATCTACATAAATTTAGCTTTATGAATATTGATTATAAAAATGATATCTTCCATTTCAACAATCTATTTATAAAAAGTATTGCTACTTAAATGTTAAATATAAAGTTTTTTTTTTTGCTAGTGCAAAAGGCCTACCTCAATGTTGATGCAAACTTATCATGATAAAACATACAATATCTAACTTTTTTTTTTTCATCCTTTAATTTGAGTTTAGGGTCTGCTAGTTTCTTTGTGTTGAATTATTTCTTGAAGTGCATATATATCAGTTCTAATCTGTACAACTTTAAAGAGACTAACGCAATTAGCGCCAAATGGTAAATTTAACCTAATTAGAGTGAAACCCGGAACCGGAAATCGAGTACGCAGTATTAGGGCTTATTTACCCATATCACATGAATTAGCGTGAAAAAATTCGAATTTCAGAATTTTGCCAAATAAAGCTGTTGTGTAACTAATAAAGTTCATCTAACTAAAGCCAGTTACAAAAATTTGTAATACTAGTTAAAAAGTTCATCGAGTTTTACACATTATTTCTCTCACCAAGGATCCAAAACGTCCATGTTATACATGTTTTAATTTAAATGGGAATTAACGGTTAAAGCAAGAGTTTCATGAAAATTGCTGGAACGAACGAGAGCTATATCTTAACCAAAGAAACGCAACTGTACCTGTGAAAATTCAGTTAAGCTAAGGAAGCAATATATAGTGTGAGAAGCATGACATTAAATCAAAATATTGTGTTAGAAAATCATTTTCTCGTTTTCTGTTTTGTGAAAGGTAAAGAAGAACAAGACCAGCTAGCATAAAGGGAAAACCTCTTATTCAAGAATTGAAACTTGTCTAAATCATGCAACAAATGTATTGGATGATTAAAGAAACTAGTTCACTGCGACGTCTTGGACCAAGTTTAATTACTTAATGTTGAGTTCAAGTTTTATTACCATAGTGTCCATAACTATTGTGAAATATATGAACGGTGAAACTGTAAAATAGTAGAGAAACAAAACTGTTTGAAGTGGAAACCACAACTTTTTGTTTGGTTAGTTTTCAGAAATCCGCAATGATGCTTTTCGATTTAGCAAAACAATCATATCAAACAATTCATGCCTCATGTCACACAATAACTTCACCATACACTATTTCAGTACGTGATCATCACATCATTAACATCCCTAGATCGTTTTGCACTCCTGAATTTCGTTGTCATTTGGTACTAGCTTATATAGTTTGGAAATATAGTTAGAAGGTAGTTAAATCGTAAGATAGCAATTGAAAATTTGATGATTGTATGGTTGAAAGATAACAACAAGAAAGGGAAATGTGACCACACAGCTTGTGATCAATATTCAATAGCATTGGATTAAGAAACAAGCCTCGTGCCCTTCCAATCTTTTCCTTTTTTATTCTTCTTTATACCATTGTCTTTCTTTTTCTATCATAGATAATAATATTATCAGTTTATATTGAATTTGCAAAAGTAAAGCCCACGAAACCTTTCCAACTTTAATCTATTGAGCAATTCGACTATAACCCATCATCACCCTTGTCACATTCACATGTTATATATACTTTTTAAAAAATAATATGAATGAATTATAAAAAATCACCAAACCTTTGAAATATGATTGTGGATAGCTTATCGATAGATGTAAGAACTATAACCAATGCATTTATTTTTTGTTAATCGAGTTCATAGAGATGAAATGTAGACTAACACGAGTTCTATACTGACGACGATATGGGTTTCACATTTAGTATAGTAACTAGTAAGTATTGCATACACTCACCGCATACACTTTGAAATTTGGTATTGGCTTATATATAAATCTCAAAATTAAAACTGAATAACTTATACATCAATACATGAATGATGAATCTATTCAAAAACAAGAACAAGAAGGTGGTGACGACCACTGAAAGTGAATGATTCAGTCAAGAAGCTTCTTGTTTACGATTGAATAAAGTTGTAATGAACCCACTTCACTCCTTTGACCCCATCACTTCTTCTTCTTCTTCTTCTCCATATTTATCCATCAATTACATTTTTACGAAGACAATTTGGCGAAGGTGCACCACCGATTTTTTTTCACTTTTTGAAAAAGGGTTTAAGTGAAAAAGAAAGTTTTTTTTTTCCCCCGCAAAAGCAAAAAGCATGTAAAGCTGTCACAACACAGGAATATCAAAGCCTAACAAGAAAATTTTTATAAAGAAAAAAAAGAAGAATAATTTTATAAATCCAGACATAAAAAGCTGAACCCTTCCCATTAAGAGATCGATCCAAAAAACCAAAACCCAAGAAAAACAAAAGCAAAGAAAAAGGTATGATCAAAGGAAGCAATGGAAACAGAGGATCTTCTTCTTCTGGTTACTCTGCAGATTTGTTGGTTTGTTTCCCTTCCAGAGCCCACTTAGCTCTTACTCCTAAGCCCATTTGTAGCCCATCTCGTCCTTCCGACTCCTCCACTAACCGTCGTCCCCATCACCGTCGCCAGCTAAGTAAACTCTCCGGCGGCGGTGGTGGAGGAGGAGGACATGGGAGTCCTGCTTTGTGGGCTAAACAAGCGAGCAGTAAGAATATGGGTGGTGACGAAATAGCTGAACCAACATCGCCTAAAGTCACTTGCGCCGGTCAGATCAAAGTCCGGCCGAGCAAATGCGGAGGAGGAAAAGGAAAGAATTGGCAATCGGTGATGGAAGAGATCGAGAGGATACATGATAGTAGATCGCAAAGCAAGTTTTTAGGGTTGAAGAAAGATGTGATGGGTTTCTTGACTTGTCTCAGAAACATCAGATTCGACTTCAGGTGTTTTGGTGATTTCCGACATGCTGATGTCACAAGCGACGACGAAGAAGACGAAGATGATGATGAAGATGAGGATGAAGAAGTAGAAGGAGAAGAAGAGAACTCAAAGAATGTTTTCTCCAAATGGTTTATGGTTTTACAAGAGGAACAGAGCAACAACGACGACGCTAAGAACAACAAGTGTTGTGACGCCGTAGATGGTGATGAGAAGAAACGCGATCTTGAAAAGTCAGACGCAGAACCGGCGGTTCCGCCGCCAAACGCGCTTTTTCTTATGCGGTGTAGATCAGCTCCAGCGAAGAGTTGGTTAGAAGAGAGAATGAAAGCAAAAACAGAGCAAGATAACAGAGAAGAAGAAGAAGAAACAGAGGATCAAGAAACGAATACGAAGAAGACGAAGAAGGATTTGAGATCACTAATGGAGGAAGAGAAGATGGAACTGGTGTTGATGAGATACGATACTGAGTTTTACAGACTCTCTTCAGACATCGCTAAGGAAACTTGGGTTGTCGGCGGGGTTCAAGATCCTCTGTCTCGGAGTCGAAGCTGGAAAAGCTGAATTTTTTTTACATATCCACCGTTACTCATCATTAATCATCGTATTTTAAAATCTGATTAAGCGTTTTTTTAATAGTCTTATCATTTTGATTATCTGTTAATTATTTTTGAAACTGTTTTTTTTTTTTTTTGGTTTCTTGAGTTTCCATGGTTCCTCTGTTTTGTATCTCAAAAGGTTTTTTTTTTGTTTACCTTCTTTGTTTCGTGTGTTTCATCACAACGTTTGTAATGTAATGCAAGTATGTACAGGCTTTTTATATGTTACACGAAGTTGCTTAAAATATCATTTTTTTGTATTATATGTTTCCCTTGATAATACGTTCTTTTTGTAAACCATCGAGGAGTTTAATATAATAAAAATCAAATGAAAACAAACATTTCATTTTGCTTGTTATGTCACGAGTTCAATCCTAATATAGAACCAAATTGAAGGTTATATATACTTTGAACACGGCAAGCAATAACAAGCAAGTTAGCTCTCTTCATCCTGATAATAACATCAAACGAATAAGCCACATCAGCCAACCTTGTCTGAGTTCTCTAAATGCTATAGAGAAGCACAACACTCACTATCAGGTATGATCACTACAAACGAACATACACAATTATCATCAAATGTCCATGAACAAAGTTTCTTCCATTTTTAAAAAAAATTTCCTGACCACCTTTTGCTAACAGTTAGGCAAACAACTTTGTATATGTTATTGTGTAACAATTTTATAACATATTTCTGCAAATTTTAACTACTATTAAAAAAAAAAAAAGTTTCATACCCTAGTTAATCTATTTGATTAGATGGCTAGTCTAATTTTTTTTAGCACTTTAATTATTTACTCCTGTTTTGGTTCCAAATCACTAGATCACACATAAGTTTCGAATAAACCCCTTTCAAGTTTCAACTTTGCCCACATATCCATAAGTCCTCGAGACAAGGCTATTGACATAAGACAAATCTATGAACAGAGGTCTCAAAAATCACAAAATTCAAAGCTTTAATAATGGGTTTATGAAAATATAATAGAAAAATCACAAGACTTTTCCCTTATGATATGAGGTGTTAGTCTTGACCAATTAATACAAAATTTTGATTGGTAAAAAGTAAAAACAAACTTTCTTAAAAAGCTCCTGAAATGAGAAAATTATGAGATTAGCAAAAACCCAAAAAAGGCAAACAAACACGCAGACACAATCAAATCATTTAAAAATCTCTTAAAACTATACAAATGTTTTGGCTTAGCCAATTTATCTCCCATTTCAATTAACCACAACTAAATCCGAGCCGATTCCTTTAAACCGGACATTTCTACCGGTCTGCTTCCTAAATCGGACATTCACCTCAGCCAAGGCTCTTCTAGTCTCTTCATCTCCAGGTGTCTCCATCAACAACAACTCATATTCTTGAATCGCGTGTTGCCATTTCTCCAACTACATTCAGTACATAGATTAAATCCAATTCAAACATTCATCACAAATACAAAATTACATCAAACCAATAAAAATGCAAATGTCATTTCAAAATCGGTTTGGACCGGTTAAATTGAGCTTTTAAATACCTTGGCATAAGAATCAGCCCTGCGCCGTCTCGCCTTTCTGTAGGATGGCTGGAGACTGAGAGCCAATGTGCAATCTTCAATGGCTTTCTCGAACAGACCAATCTTAAATCTTGAGGCAGCTCTGTTACATAGCAAGAGGGCATTATAGGGATCTTTCTCTAGTCCTTCCGTGTAAACCACGCAAGCCCCTTCGAATTTTGACGCGTTGAAAAGCAAGTTTCCGCTCAGTCTCGCTGAAGCAACCGCTCTCGCTGTTTTAGCTACCACGTTTACTTCTTCGCTACTTGGATCCAGTCGAGCCGCTTGCCTTGACGCGGTTACTGCATCTTCAAATCTGTCCAAGAAAGAAAGCAAGACATGAGTAAGTACTCCTCACATTCATTTTCACAAGTTAAAAACCAGCAAGATATTTCATCCCATTTAAAGCCGAGCTCCGACGATTAAGAGGTGATGGTGTTACACTGACCTTCCTACTGCAATGTAGACCTGAGCTCCGACCATTAAGAGGTAAGAAGTGATGGAAAGACCAAAAATCTTTATGAAACTATCGATCTCGAAGCGTTTTGTTCCTTTCTGGTACACGCTGTACGCTTCCTCGTGTCGCTGAAGATGCAATAAAGCCTCGGTTTGAAGCGCATAGACCTTTAGGAGATCGAAGATTACGGGTTTTAATTAGTCAAAACAAGAGAACTGTCCACCAATAGCTAAACCACACAATTCGTCGATTAAACAGAACATAAGCATACTATATTTGGCTCCTTGTTAAACAAAAAAAAAAAAAAAACATTGGAGAACAAGAAAGAAAGCTAACCCTAGGAGAAGAATCGGCTCCATATGATATCGCAAAAAGAGTCTCTTTCAACGCAACATTCCATTCCTTTGATCTTCGAGCTTCATCGCACCTCTTTAAGCATTTTATAACATCTTCAACTTGTTCTATATGTTTTGTCTCTGTATATTTTCCAGCTTCGTTATAATGACTCAAAGCTTTTTCAACCTCACCCAATCTGGTAAAAAAAAAACAAAAATCAAAATCCAGGGTGCAATTGGGTGCTTAATAACTAAATGGTACCACAGTCCACAGAGTAATTATCTTAAATTTAAAGGGACTAATTAGAAAGAAAAAAGTGAAGACTCTACCTGAGTTGGAGGGAAGCGAGTCTCTGATGAGCTCTCTCATAAGTTGGGTTTAGTCTTAAAGCTTCTTCACAAGCATCGGAAGCTTCAAGAAGACGACCGAGACTGATCAAAGCGGCTGATTTGTTACACCAATACGTCGGCGTTTTGGGGTCAGCTGAGATGGCTCTCTCGTAAAACACAAGAGCTTGTGCAAACCTCCCACGACAATACTCTTCGTTTCCCATTCTCTTGAGAGCCTCTGGATCGAGTCTGTAATTTACAGGCTTGCCCTCCCACCGGCTTTTCGTCTTCGGGACGTCAGCTTTAACGGCGGGCTGTGGTTTCACGATGATGTTTCCCATGACGCCGTTAAGAGAGAATCTCTTGCTCTCTGTTCTTGATGAGCCCGAGGAAATCGATTTCTTTGCTGAATCTGATGATTTTCTGGTGGAATCTGATGATTTTCTCGGTTGGTTCTCATCGGTTATTTGCTTTTGTTGGGGTTTCTGGGAATCAGACTTCTTTGGTTGAGAAGAAGTATCGGTGGACACTCTGGGGAGGATTTTAGGGTTTGTAATGGTGGGTGTTGACTTGGAAGGCAAGTTATCTTTTACCCTGCGATCTTTTTCCGGTAAAGAGGGTTTTCTCCGACGAGGGCTCCAGCTTTGGAAAATACATCCAAGGACACTCTCACAACCCATTTTTTGACCTGTGGATAACTTCTTCAATTTCGCCATTTTTAAGAAGGAAACAAAAAAAAAAGTTGGAAGCTTTGAAGAAGATAAAGAAGCAAAGCAATGTGAAGAGATCGATGAAACAGAGGAGTAAGAGTTTTTTTTCTTTCTTATTTTCTAGTTGAAGATGAAAGGTGTTTATGTACTATATATGTAAGTCTAAGAAAAGAGTTACAGTGGAGTACTTTCCAAGAAACCAACTTTTTGATTTGTCTGCCTTTTGCTATAACACAAAAATCTTGCTTTCGTTTTCTAAAAATCCACAATTAAGATCTTAATTTTATTTAATGGGGTCGATTCGTTAAAACATTCCTGTTATTGAAATAATTATATATGAATCGGCTGACCCTATCGTTTGATTGTTTTATTGTCTTAATTGATAAAGACGAAAAATGCAAATAGTTTGTTCAAATGTATCTTTGGACCCTAGCGAAATATTAATATTTGTTGTTAGTATCATTATTTCAGACATTTACGGTCATGATTAATACTACAAGGAACACGGAACTTTTTCACAAAGACAATTATCATCATAGAGCACAAAACTCAAAACCTTTAATTAGTTGGACAAATTAGTTACGAGCACTAGCCATAGATTCATAATAAACTAAGCAATTCTGTTAGTAGTTGTTGTGCCCTATAATTTATATGTTTTGTGGTTGTTTGTTTTGAATAATCTATCTCATATTCCTGATTTCAAACTTTTTTTTATTATACAACTAATCTTAGCAACAGCAATTTTAGGTAAACATCAAAATTGTATTAAACATATGGATCCAATGATGACTCCAATTGATGTAAGTATCCTACGATGATTTGTAAAACATATATAATAAATTACCAATCAAATGTTTAACATTTAGTTAGTATGGTATGAATGTGATAAGTGATATATTCAACGCTTATTTCGTGTTATAAGATGTGATTTTGACTGATTTTTTTTTTTTTACAATGATTTTGTGATATGGATGGAAGTAAGATTTTTCTCTTTTTACCAACTTATGATAATGGCATTATCCTGTGGTACACTAACAAAAAAAGTTAACAACCAACGGGTCAATGCTTGATAGTAGTGCTTTATTAAAGTTAAGTATTGGAATATTTAAGTCTATCTTCTTAAACGCCAAAGCATCCATAATAATATATAGTGGGTGAAATTAGTATATGGATTGATACTAACCACCAAATTATTATCATGAACAGATTCTGCGGAAATTACGCTTAAACCATTAACTTATATTAAACGGGAAACCTTTTTTCTTTAACTTACGACTTGTACGTTCGTTAAAGTGATAACTCATTTTAATATGTATACATTTTTCTAGTTGAGATAAACAGAATTTATTGTGTTCATACACTGTCAAAAGAGCTTGTTCGTTCGTGCGAGCCGTCGGTGCCGGCTTTGTTGGGGACCTTCTGTCTCATACGGCTTCTTTCTTTGTCTGTTGTTGTATGTTTGATTTGGCTTTGACTACTATTCCATTTTTTTTTGTCTTCCCAAATTTATCCTAAAACTACTTTCTTAAATTAAGAGGTCACTATAATATTTAGGGATCGAATTCCACAAAAACTCTAGATTACACAATAAATTATAGAGTTTTATGAATTACGCTAAACAAATTAAGTTGAATTAAAATAAACAATGCAAAATAATAAATAAAAGCTGTTGTAAATTCAAGGATCAAAATGTTAGGCCTAGGGAATTTCTCAGGAGATTACAAATTATTAAATCAAGAAATAAATAAGATTCAAGCAATTAAGAACAGATCTAGAACTCTAAACACTTTTGTAAAATAAATCAGTTCTCACTGCAAATATTATCTAAATTTAAAACCAGAAAATCCAAATCTCTTTGTACAATTCTAGATTAAAAATCATCTTTGAAAATAGGTTTAGATTGTTCACAAAATTAATAAAACAAATCTCTTTGCAAGAAGTAATTTTGCTCATCAAAAGGTTTTATCAGGAAAATCAATTATATTCTCATATCAATTTATTTTACTAAAGTATTAATTATAGGTGATTAATCAAGAATTAATGTGAAGAACAACCTATGATGAAGATCTAGAAAGATAATGAATCCTAAATAAACAGATCTAATAAATCATAAAATCCCTGTGAAAAACCTTGAACCTAACAAGCAAACTACTCAGACATGTTTAATGAAGAACAAGACATAATTCTGAATAATAAGCAATTGAAATTAAAAGAGTATAAGGGAGTTCAAGAATTCTTCTCTCAAAGCAGATCTCTCTCTTCAAAGCTCTCAAAATCTCACAAAGGGTTGAAGAAAAATAAATCTTGCTAGAATAAAACTCAAGGGTTTACAAAACCCAAAAACACTATAAATATGTCCTAAAACACGTCCAGGGGCTTATGTTGCAAATATGGAAAACTTTGGCTGAATTTGTAAAACTTCCAAAACTTGGCTTCTCTCGCAGACAAAACAGGGTGTCGACCGACACCATCACTCTTCATCGATTCCAAGTTCGTTTCTTCGGGATTAATACTCCAAAATGATCCAAATTGCTCCACTTTGCTCAATCCATGCTAAAATCCTAGAAAACCTGTAAAGACTCAAAAACATCCTAGAAAACAAATCAAAAGACTCTAAAAGACTCTTTATATCATGGTTAAAAAACCACAAAAACCATGATATATCAACTCCCCAGACTTAACATTTGCTTGCCCTCAAGCAAAACATAAGCTTAGACATGTGAAAGAGGTTTGAAAACAGGGAACTCACTCAATTGCATGATGATTCTTATTCGCACTCTTCATTTACCTGACTCAAGAACTTACTTAACCATGATAAGCATCAACATTCCTTACTTAAATCCCACAATCCTTTGGAATATCTGAAATCTCCATTGTCATCTCATTACATAAATTAAAGCAAGTTCAGGTGAGTTCTTACCTTGGTGTATCGATTAGTGGCATATGGACTCTCTTCAAGCCAAGTAATTCTTCATACATCTCCTTTTCTCTCCCTTTTCTCACTTCAAAGGAGTTGATTTCTCCCAATATATATATATATATATATATATATATATATATATATATATATAT
>NC_025691.1:25850724-25856601 GCF_000633955.1 Camelina sativa
TAGTCTTTCTAAGCTTCAGTTCTGAGATCAAGCATAAACAAATAATCATTAGAGTGTTAGCCAAATAAGAGAAATCATTAGTCAAGATCATAATTCCCAAAGAGAAAAAGAAAAATTTTGAAAAATTTGACTCAAACTTTATGGTTTTGACTGACACAACTGAAACTCAAAAACAAAAACGTAGTTAGTAACTAACCTCCCCCAAGACTTAAACAACACTGTCCCCAGTGTTATCAAGTATGAGGAAAGCAAAAAGAAACAAAAACATATTGAAAATTGTAATAAAAAGATGAAATGTTCTCGGGTTACCAGCTGGTGTCGACCGATATCATTTCATTGTCGATCGACACTCATCACGAATGGTGTTTTGTTGGCCGAAACTCCTTGTTAGTTGCAGATAGTTGTGTTGATGGATCAACTTTGGATGATTATTCTGTTAAGAAGCACTCAAACACAAGTTAAAAGCAACATGATAGATAGACAATTCATAATTTCAAACAAAAATCAAACAAAAACTGACTCAATGCAAAAATGAAAATGACTCAAAAGGAAAAGAAAAACCTAGAAGTGGGTTGCCTCCCACTAAGCGCTTATTTTCAGTCATTAGCTTGACTGCGTTAAAGCTCAGGCATCAGGTGAAGCAGAACATGGCAATACATGCTTCCGAGAGAATGTCCTCTTCATCCAAGGGGGTGTATAAGCTTGAGGTGCATGGGGTCTGCCAAGGATGTGAGGAACATGACCAGGGCGGGAATTTGGGATGAGTTTGCTTCTATTATGTCCTGCAAAATCATCAACAGAAGAAACAAGCGCTCTACGATAATCTTGTGGCTTGGTTAACTGCAAAACAGTTTTTGTATCTTTGAAATTCTTATTGATGATAGGAGGGGGTTTGGGTGAAGAAAATGCATACCTTTGCCTTACCTGAGGACTCTCGGGTGTGGAGTGGTGACTTTTCTGTCTTAGAACAGTTTTCTGACTTGGAGCATCAGTTGTGGACAAAGTCAGTCTCGGATGTAGAGGAGTGTCGATCGATGCTGATATGGTGTCGGTCGACATTAAAAACTCGAATCTAATGGTAGATCAAAGAGTCCCCGGCAACGGCGCCAAAATTTGATATGCTCGAATTGACCCTAGAGCTACTCTCTCAAAGTAAGAGGTCACTGTAATACTTAGGGGTCGAATTCCACAAGGACTCTAGATTACACAATAAATTATAGAGTTTTATGAATTACGCTAAACAAATTAATTTGAATTAAAATAAACAATGCAAAATAATAAATAAAAGCTGTTGTAAATTCAAGGATCAAAAGGTTAGGCCTAGGGAATTTCTCAGGAGATTACAAATGATTAAATCAAGAAATAAATAGGATTCAAGCAATTAAGAACAGATCTAGAACTCTAAACACTTTTGTAAAATAAATCAGTTCTCACTGCAAATATTATCTAAATTTAACACCAGAAAATCAAAATCTCTTTGTAAAATTCTAGATTAAAAATCAGCTTTGAGAACAGGTTTAGATTGTTCACTAAATTAATAAATCAAATCTCTTTGCAAGAAGTAATTTTGCTCATCAAAAGGTTTTATCAGGAAAATCAATTATATTCTCATATCAATTTATTTTTCTAAAATATTAATTCTAGGTGATCAATCAAGAATTAATGTGAAGAACAACCTATGATGAAGATCTAGAAAGATAATGAATCCTAAATAAACAGATCTAATAAATTATAAAATCCCTGTGAAAAACCCTGAACCTAACAAGCAAACTACTCAGACATGTTTAATGAAGAACAAGACATAATTCTGAATAATAATCAATTGAAATTAAAAGAGTAAAAGGGAGTTCAAGAATTCTTCTCTCAAAGCAGATCTCTCTCTTCAAAACTCTCAAAATCTCATAGGGTTGCAGAAAAATAAAACTTGCTAGAATAAAACTTAACGGTTTGCAAAACCCAAAAACACTATAAATATGTCCTAAAACACGTACAGGATCTTATGTTGTAAATATGGAAAACTTTGGCTGAATTTGTAAAACTTCCAAAACTTGGCTTCTCTCGCAAACAAAACAGGGTGTCGACCGACACCATCACTCTTCATCGATTCCAGGTTCGTTTCTTCGGGATTAATGCTCCAAAATGATCCAAATTGCTCCACTNCACCAGAAAATCAAAATCTCTTTGTAAAATTCTAGATTAAAAATCAGCTTTGAGAACAGGTTTAGATTGTTCACTAAATTAATAAATCAAATCTCTTTGCAAGAAGTAATTTTGCTCATCAAAAGGTTTTATCAGGAAAATCAATTATATTCTCATATCAATTTATTTTTCTAAAATATTAATTCTAGGTGATCAATCAAGAATTAATGTGAAGAACAACCTATGATGAAGATCTAGAAAGATAATGAATCCTAAATAAACAGATCTAATAAATTATAAAATCCCTGTGAAAAACCCTGAACCTAACAAGCAAACTACTCAGACATGTTTAATGAAGAACAAGACATAATTCTGAATAATAATCAATTGAAATTAAAAGAGTAAAAGGGAGTTCAAGAATTCTTCTCTCAAAGCAGATCTCTCTCTTCAAAACTCTCAAAATCTCATAGGGTTGCAGAAAAATAAAACTTGCTAGAATAAAACTTAACGGTTTGCAAAACCCAAAAACACTATAAATATGTCCTAAAACACGTACAGGATCTTATGTTGTAAATATGGAAAACTTTGGCTGAATTTGTAAAACTTCCAAAACTTGGCTTCTCTCGCAAACAAAACAGGGTGTCGACCGACACCATCACTCTTCATCGATTCCAGGTTCGTTTCTTCGGGATTAATGCTCCAAAATGATCCAAATTGCTCCACTTTGCTCCATCCATGCTAAAATCCTAGAAAACCTGTAAAGACTCAAAAGCATTCTAGAAAACAAATCAAAATACTCTAAAAGACTCCTTATATCATGGTTAAAAAACCACAAAAACCATGATATATCACTCTCACCTACACGTATGCCTCCAAATCTTTCTTTAATAGATTTCACTAAAAATTCGTACTAAAGAGAAGCTAGAGCCAAAAAAAAATCAAAGGTTCATCTACATAGTGCTTATGCTTAGATATTTGATACGATTATTTGACTATGACAGTTTTTAAAAGATCCAAATCTAGTTCATGAACTATCAATCAATGATAGATGTTTTCAGCAAATTGGAATGATAAGCGTAGTTTTCGTTTTTGTTCTAAATCATGGAATGAATGTGCTTATATTTGCCTGCCGACAACTTAGAAAACTCGTGCTAGCTAAAAAATTAAAGAAGAGGGAAGACGGATAATGAAAGCTATGACCAAAGTTATAATGAACCCAAAACTAGCCACGTAAATAGATTCTCTTAAATCTATCTTTTCAAAAAAGAAATCAACAAAAACAACAAAAGTAGTCAAAAACCAACGATGATATAATCGAATAGTAGTCTTCTTGTTTCAAGATTTCTTTCCTCTAAGAACGCAAACATACTTCCAACATACTATTCATCATAATGTGGATGTGTATGGACCATATACGACTAGTCTAACATATAAAAGCTTTATCCAACAACAAAACAGTATTAATTTAAATTCCGCTACGAAAAAATAATAAATTAACAACTCAATATAATAAAGAATTGCTTGTTTCACAAATAAGTAAAGGTGGTCAATTTCTCTAGATATGCATCTTTAATACTAGTGTATCGTTCTTGAATGTATTCAACTATGTTCTAATTTTTTTCTCTATTTTATTCACTTATGATACATATTGATTCAATCTTTTTGGAGTATATATGAATTAAATAAAGACAAAAAAAGAGGACTGATATAGAATATATATACCTGAAGGAATATGTATTTAATAAAGTCACTCGATTAATCTCTACTATACTCAAAGTGCATACATTCTTTTGTATGCAATCCCCATGANACTTAACGGTTTGCAAAACCCAAAAACACTATAAATATGTCCTAAAACACGTACAGGATCTTATGTTGTAAATATGGAAAACTTTGGCTGAATTTGTAAAACTTCCAAAACTTGGCTTNGTTAAAGAATACATATACGACTTTCTTTTCTAAGAAATACATGACGAAACTAAAGAGAAAATAGGTGATATAATGATTGTGATATATTAAATACTTGAAGTCATCATGCTTGTATGATAGTGTTCATTGTATAATTCATTATATGCATGTAAAAAGAACCATTACAGTTGGTTTTTTCTTCGTAGGATGGATTTTGAACACTAAATTACCACCAAATCATAGTCATATAATGTTAAAGATGGCAAACAATATGATTGAATCTATGGCGTGTGGACCTTGTAAACGGAAAATAATATATGAAAAATATAAAGGTGACTTTGGGTTAAAGATTAAATATGCAGAAAGGCTATTATTTCTCATAGAATTTTGTTTTGTTAAAGATCTTTGAAGAAGAAATTATATCATAATTTGCCAAAATAAGTTTAATTGAATATGATTTCTTACTCATACATGCATTGAAGAAGCTAATTAAAAAACGAAATGAATGTCTATATATAATTCATTTTTAATAAGGAATCTTAACTAGTATCGGAATATAAGGTCTTACTGCTAGTTCAAACCTAAAAAATTGTCAAAATATACATAGTTTATAAGTTTTCGTCATGTTGATCAACTCGTTCTTATTTGATATTTTAAAATGATAGTGGACGATGTTGCCACTCGATTTGATAACTGGTTCCAAATATAAAAGCAATTAAAGAAAAACGAAAAAAGAAAAAAAAAATTGATAAGAGGGAGAAATGTATAGGCACATGATCCAAAGGCACATTGGGACTTCCATATATATATATATATATATATATATGTTTGGCTTAGAAGGGAAAAAGAATAAAAGAAGAAGACTTGCTATTTTTGGATATATCTTCACTTAGGGTTTTACCTTTTGTATAAACTCTTTTACTAAACACGGGCCGTTCGTTGCTTATACACGAATATCATCAGTGGCTGGAACTTGGAATATAAGACTTGTTCAAACAGCAGTAAGTGGTAGACTAGGCCCATGATCGGTCCTTACCGAAAAAATAATCAATTATGCGATTCAGGGTCCACATTAGCCCATGAGTAACCCCCAAGCCAAGTATACCGTATTGAACTGAGTGTTGCAAACTTACAAAGTTACAATTACACTCTGTTGGTCGAGAAATTGTTTTTCTTTTCCCCACAACACTAGCAAGTAGATGTTTTAAAGAACAAAACTAAACAATTTGACTCGTGAGGAACATAGGTTAGTAGTAGTCATTTGTATTAATGTGTTTATAGCTTTTGTAGTTATATTTTTATCTTCAGATCATCACTATTAGTTAACATTAGTGTTTAACCAAAACCATTACCGAATATGGGCCTAAAATTTTTGGTTTTTATCTATCACTTATGAAAATATGGGCTTAAAGCCCATAACTTGTAGTCGTGTACTAGAAAACCACTCAAAACAGTAATAAACGTAAACACGTCAGCATTGTGACCCATTTCGGGATCACCGGGAAAAGTCATCGCCTTCTTTGACAATTCTCACGCGCCACCGTCAGCGACCACGTATGTAATAAGCTGACACGTCCTCACCGTCAACATTGATGATTCGCATCCCAATTTTTTTACGATATTGACTCAAAGAGAACAAAAATCCGATCGAAACCCATCAAAAACCCAAAAGTTCAGGTTTTTTGTTTGTTTTTGTTTATGATCTGGAAAGATGAAGGCGGAGACGGTGACGCTGATTCTGATTAATCTAGCCGGAATAATGGAGAGAGCTGACGAATCTCTGCTTCCAGGTGTATACAAAGAGGTCGGTTTGGCTCTCCACACTGATCC
>NC_025691.1:25857347-25948799 GCF_000633955.1 Camelina sativa
GATATATTAAATACTTGAAGTCATCATGCTTGTATGATAGTGTTCATTGTATAATTCATTATATGCATGTAAAAAGAACCATTACAGTTGGTTTTTTCTTCGTAGGATGGATTTTGAACACTAAATTACCACCAAATCATAGTCATATAATGTTAAAGATGGCAAACAATATGATTGAATCTATGGCGTGTGGACCTTGTAAACGGAAAATAATATATGAAAAATATAAAGGTGACTTTGGGTTAAAGATTAAATATGCAGAAAGGCTATTATTTCTCATAGAATTTTGTTTTGTTAAAGATCTTTGAAGAAGAAATTATATCATAATTTGCCAAAATAAGTTTAATTGAATATGATTTCTTACTCATACATGCATTGAAGAAGCTAATTAAAAAACGAAATGAATGTCTATATATAATTCATTTTTAATAAGGAATCTTAACTAGTATCGGAATATAAGGTCTTACTGCTAGTTCAAACCTAAAAAATTGTCAAAATATACATAGTTTATAAGTTTTCGTCATGTTGATCAACTCGTTCTTATTTGATATTTTAAAATGATAGTGGACGATGTTGCCACTCGATTTGATAACTGGTTCCAAATATAAAAGCAATTAAAGAAAAACGAAAAAAGAAAAAAAAAATTGATAAGAGGGAGAAATGTATAGGCACATGATCCAAAGGCACATTGGGACTTCCATATATATATATATATATATATATATGTTTGGCTTAGAAGGGAAAAAGAATAAAAGAAGAAGACTTGCTATTTTTGGATATATCTTCACTTAGGGTTTTACCTTTTGTATAAACTCTTTTACTAAACACGGGCCGTTCGTTGCTTATACACGAATATCATCAGTGGCTGGAACTTGGAATATAAGACTTGTTCAAACAGCAGTAAGTGGTAGACTAGGCCCATGATCGGTCCTTACCGAAAAAATAATCAATTATGCGATTCAGGGTCCACATTAGCCCATGAGTAACCCCCAAGCCAAGTATACCGTATTGAACTGAGTGTTGCAAACTTACAAAGTTACAATTACACTCTGTTGGTCGAGAAATTGTTTTTCTTTTCCCCACAACACTAGCAAGTAGATGTTTTAAAGAACAAAACTAAACAATTTGACTCGTGAGGAACATAGGTTAGTAGTAGTCATTTGTATTAATGTGTTTATAGCTTTTGTAGTTATATTTTTATCTTCAGATCATCACTATTAGTTAACATTAGTGTTTAACCAAAACCATTACCGAATATGGGCCTAAAATTTTTGGTTTTTATCTATCACTTATGAAAATATGGGCTTAAAGCCCATAACTTGTAGTCGTGTACTAGAAAACCACTCAAAACAGTAATAAACGTAAACACGTCAGCATTGTGACCCATTTCGGGATCACCGGGAAAAGTCATCGCCTTCTTTGACAATTCTCACGCGCCACCGTCAGCGACCACGTATGTAATAAGCTGACACGTCCTCACCGTCAACATTGATGATTCGCATCCCAATTTTTTTACGATATTGACTCAAAGAGAACAAAAATCCGATCGAAACCCATCAAAAACCCAAAAGTTCAGGTTTTTTGTTTGTTTTTGTTTATGATCTGGAAAGATGAAGGCGGAGACGGTGACGCTGATTCTGATTAATCTAGCCGGAATAATGGAGAGAGCTGACGAATCTCTGCTTCCAGGTGTATACAAAGAGGTCGGTTTAGCTCTCCACACTGATCCAACCGGACTCGGGTCGTTGACATTGCTGCGATCCATGGTTCAAGCCGTTTGTTATCCCTTGGCTGCTTACATGGCCATTAGACATAACCGAGCTCATGTTATAGCTCTCGGTGCATTTCTCTGGTCCGCGGCTACTTTCCTTGTTGCCTTCTCTTCCACTTTCTTCCAGGTTCTGTGCTTTTTCCACAATTAAGGCTTTTTGGGTTTATGGTTTGGTTTAGTGAAATGCATAACCTCTTGTGACATTTCTGATAGAGCAGGTGGCAGTGTCTAGAGCTCTGAATGGAATTGGTCTTGCTCTAGTGGCTCCAGCTATTCAATCTCTTGTTGCTGACTCAACTGATGATGCCAACCGTGGCACTGCATTTGGATGGTTACAACTAACAGCAAACATCGGTTCGATCCTAGGGGGGCTATGCTCTGTCTTAATAGCTCCACTAACCTTCATGGGCATACCTGGTTGGAGAGTTGCTTTCCATATCGTAGGTGTGATCAGCGTTATCGTTGGTGTGTTAGTCAGAGTATTCGCCAATGACCCACATTTTTTCAAGGATGGTGTTGATGTTTCGAATCAACGAGGTTCGAGGAAACCTTTTTGTACAGAGGTGAAGGATTTGGTCCGCGAAGCTGATACTGTCATAAAGATTCAGTCTTTTCAGATAATTGTGACTCAGGGAGTAACAGGGTCGTTTCCTTGGTCTGCTCTTTCTTTTGCACCCATGTGGTTGGAACTCATCGGCTTCTCACACGGGACAACTGCATTCTTGATGGGTCTTTTCGTGGCTGCATCTTCTCTAGGAGGCTTATTTGGAGGCAAAATGGGAGATTTTCTGTCTACCCGTCTTCCTAATTCCGGAAGAATCATTCTTGCACAGATCAGTTCAGCCTCAGCGATCCCGCTTGCAGCAATTCTCTTGTTGGTCTTACCAGATGATCCATCCACGGCTGCAATCCATGGTCTGATCTTAGTCCTATTGGGGCTGTTTGTTTCTTGGAATGCTCCTGCTACCAACAAGTAAAGTTTCTCTCTCTTTACTATGCCTAATGACGTGTTATCCTCTATCGTTTCGCTGTTGTTGCTGACCTTGGTGAAACAAATGCAGCCCGATCTTTGCAGAGATTGTTCCAGAGAAATCAAGGACAAGTGTCTATGCACTGGATAAATCGTTTGAGTCAATCTTGTCATCGTTTGCTCCTCCTATAGTTGGAATCCTGGCTCAGCATGTTTATGGTTATAAGCCAATCCCTGAAGGGTCATCGAGGTCAGCAGAGATAGCCACGGATAGAGAGAATGCAGCATCTCTAGCAAAAGCTCTTTATACATCTATAGGAATCCCAATGGCAGCGTGCTGCTTCATCTACTCCTTTCTTTACCGTACCTATCCTCTAGACAGAGATCGTGCTCGGATGGAAGCTTACATAGATTCTGAGATGCGTGAACTGCTTCCGGAAAGTTCCAATAGAGACATCCAGTTTTCACAAGAAGAACCTTTCGTAAAAAATGTTAAAACCAATTTACAACCTAGTAGATAGGAAAATTTGCAAAAAAACTTTACAAAATATGCTCTTTCGAGTTGTGCTAATGTTTATAAGTTTACACCAAATTTTCAAAGAAAGTGTATATACAATGGATCAGAAATAGCTATAAGAGTGTCAGCTTATCTGGGTTTTGTGGCGGAGAGCATTATAAATGGCCCGTTTCTAACCCGAGTGAAGCCAACGAGTCCACAGGCTGTGCAGAGATCTTCAAGCTCGCGTTCACTCAGAAAGACGTGAGCACCTGAATATCTCATTATTTCCTACCATTGGCATGACCGGAATGTATAATCAGCCACAGATCACACAAGGGAGCAAACGAGGAGAAATTGCAAGACAGCAATTGAATGTGTTAAGACTTAGAAGTAACATATGCACACACCTGACGAAAATTCTTCAAGAACGGGATAAAACTAAAAAGACCGTCATAGATGAATGTGGTGGCAACAAATACTCCTCCAGGTCTAAGAACACGGCTTATCTCAGCAACCTAGACGAACCAAAAGGGAACATAATAAACACATAATGGATTATTGAATGAGTGGTTTTTTGTAAAATGTTGGATTAGGAGAAAGCTTTACGGCTGAGGAAGGTGAAGGCCAACAATGCAGAGCAGCACCAGCATGGACAGCGTCAACTGAACCCGAAAGGAAAGGGAGTCTAGCAATGTCTGCTCGGACTAGGACAAGTTTCCTGGAAATATAACAGCGGAGTGAATTTAACACATCTTGTAACTCAAGATCTTAAGACAATAACGGAAGAAGCTAAAAGGTGAAAGTACAAACTCTTTGTTGGGAAAGTTTTCTTCTTGATTTAAGAGTTCATAACACTGTCGCAGCATATTCTCTGAGTAATCTAGGGCAACAACCAGAGAAAATAGCTGACTTCTAGCGAATAACCTCGAGAACATCCCACTTCCGCAACTGGCATCAATAATATTGCCTCCCAAAACAGGCTTCAGGTAGTCTTTAGCCATTTCAAACTATTAAATACAACGTTAGCAGTGTTTGGCTCTGGCCATAGATTGCAAGATGAAGAACATATAAGAGAAACCATCAGTTATCTAACCATATAAGGCCATAGATTGCAAGATAAAGAACATATAACAGAAACCATCAGCTTTCTAACCAATTATAAGCAGATATTTAACACATATCTTTTACAATGATCGCAGTAAAAGAAGAGGCCTTTGAGAGTTTTGGTCTCACCTCTTTCTCTGGTCCTGGAAAACCACCCCATATGAAATTCTGACGCCAACCCCTCTCATAAAGGAACGAGACTAATGGAGTTCTACAAAACAACAAGGCCAAAAAATGTCTGGGAAGTTGATTCGAAAGAAAAGATAAAAGCTTAAGATAGACAAGGAAGCAGTTAAAGCAAATAAGCCACCTGAACAACTCAGTGGAAAGAGGCATTGGCTCACTGTATTGCTCGGTTCCACTAGCGACAGCCAAATCAAGATGCGTCTCATTACCGGAGTAACCCCTTTTACAGGTATTGCATTGTAATTGAGTACCAGAGGAGGCAGTAGATTCTCTGTAGCCAAGAAAATATAAAAACTTACATCTCAATCGTAATGGAAATAATCCAGTGAAGAGTCCTGATGAGACTCACACAAAACCATTAGGTGGACTAATCCATGCTAAGGAGTTATAACAGATGGGACAAGCTAGAATCTTCTTCTCTCCTCTGTTCTTCGTCTCCTTCTCGATAACAGAATCCACCTGCTACATCAATCTAATTGAATCAGCTGAATTTGGAGATCATCAACGGAAACCATATCAATCACAGCACAGTACCAAAAATATTGAAAACCATATACTGATTCCGTAATCGTAAGTCGAATCTGTTCCTATAGAATAAAAAAAAAATGGAGAAGAAGGAAGAGAAGCGTACATTCGAATTCGTCTCGGCGACGGAGACAGAGACAGAGACAGAAGAAGAAGCGTGAGCTGATTTGGAAACGAAAACAACGCGTCTTTGAGCTGCGTACTTGACGGAACGCAACCGCGACAAGGAAGAAAAACCAGTGGGGAGAAACGCCGTCGAGAATCGACCGGAAACAACCGTCATCGGCATTTTTTTTTCTTTTTTCAGGCCTCTCTCCGTGTCCGTGGCTGCCTATTGAGCACGAAGCAGTTTTAATAAAGCAAAGAAAAATCACGCACACAAAATACGTGACTAAAAAAAAACAAATTTGAAATTTGTGAAAGCGAAGCCCTTTATATACAATGATGGATCATTCACTAAAGCCCAATAGACCTAAAGTTTTGGGCTTTGTATTTTTCCCTTTCTTTTTTTTGTTGGGTCAATTAAACCAGTAGAGATTATCAGACGAATCATACTCTATAAAATATGTGAATTCTTTACATTTTTTCAGCTTGGATTTTTTTTTATTAATAACATTATAATCATCTCTAACCACATTTGTATCTCTTTCGTTACGAATAATCAGGCTCAGAGATTGCGGAAAACAACGATTAAGGCCTAATTGAGAGGATAAAATCTCGGCTTTTTGAATTAAATTACCCTTTTAATCAAAATTACATGTTGTAATGCTAAAAAATGCTAGTGATAGATAAAAAAAGGTGGGCATCACGTGATGGCTGCTTAAAAAAAAAAAAACGTTGGTAAAAGTCTTTACTAGTTTTGATGGCTTCACATGGTCTTGTGTCAGAGAGAACCACTATATGATTGACCAACATAATTCTATCTAAATGCGCTTCGTTATTTATCTTTCCCCACTTTTACATAACCTGCAACTGCAATCACTAATCCCAAACCCATACTCTAAGAAAAAAAGAAACAATTTTGTGATTAGAAAATTTAAATATATATAACTATGAGGTAGTGGATCAGTGGTTTCTTTTTTGGTGGAAGAGTTGCCTTATTGGTATAGGTCAAGGATTGATTTTCCCCAAACGCAGAATTACTCAACTTTATCCTTTTGGCCACATAATTATGAACCTGTTATTTACGGTCCATTTGCATATCTTAGGAGGACCCTACCCACGGGATATCCTTTCCTAGAAAAATTAGTCTCGGATACCTTCTTAACAAAAAAAATTAAATATATACGGAAGATAATTGAATTTAATGATCATCATCACCACTTGTGAATTACACGTGGCAGCGTAGAGAAGAAGCTTCCAGATCACACATCATATGAATGAACGAACATAAGAAAAGGGTAAAAGCGTCAATCGATTGAAAACAACTTAAAAAAAACTAAAGGGGGGGAGAGAGTTAAAAAAAAAAAAAAAGGAAGCTGAGACTAAATAATCTTCTTCAAATTCTTCTCTGTATTTTTTTTTTTTCTCATTCATTCACTTCGATTTGCTTGGCTTCATAGAGAGAGAGAATGGAGAGAAACACTCCGGTGAGAAAGACACACACATCAACCGCAGATCTACTTACTTGGTCGGAAGTTCCGCCGCAGGATTCTCCTTCCTCCGCTTCTCGCTCCGCCGTTCGTTCTCACCAGGTACTACACTGTTTGTTTCCCCTTCTAAGAAAAAAAATTCAATTTCAGGCATTGATTTGAGCAATTTGGTAGTAATCTTTTTATTTCAAAATTTTGCTATTTTGGTAGCCGTCGGATGGGATTAGCAAAGTGGTGTTCGGAGGTCAAGTGACGGATGAAGAAGTTGAGAGCTTGAACAAAAGGTGATGCCTTTACCTCTTCGATCGCTATTTCTAGTTTTGAATTTAGTTTCCAATTTTTGTCTTAGGAACTCGCAATAATTTGAATTTGTTCCGTTCTGAATTTTTTTGGTGGATTGAGAGAAAATAAAAAAAAGTATTAAATTGTGGCTTGATTTAAGGATTACATATCGTATTCGTGGTGCTTGGAGTTGGTGTGATCCATCCTGATATCAAAACTTGTGAATATGTTTTATAAAATGTCATTAGGAAACCATGCTCAGAACATAAAATGAAGGAGATTACTGGTAGTGGGATATTTTCTCGTCACGAAGATGATGATGCATCAGAGCCATTACCTGTTTATCAGGTATCACATCTTTTTATATTCATCACGTTAAGAGAGTTTGAATTGTTCTGTTTAATGGATTTAGTGCATAATCCTGACTACCTTAACAGCAGGCACTTAGTGGTATAAGCCATATATCATTTGGTGAAGAGGATGATCTATCTCCCAGAAAGCCGTCCACTTTACCTGAAGTGGCCAAACAGCGTGAGCTCAGTGGGACTATGGAGAATGACTCAGCTTCAAAGCTGAAGAAGCAACTGTCTGATGCTAAATACAAAGAGATCAGTGGACAGAACATCTTTGCACCTCCGCCTGAGATCAAACCTCGCTCTGGAACTAATCGTGCATTGGCTTTAAAGGACAATTTCAACCTCGGTGCTGAATCACAAGTAAGACCTTTCCATGTGTTTTCTTGACATTTCTAAGTATTCATAGCTGTATATAGACTAAATCAGAGAAACACTACTCTGCAGTCTGCTGAAGAAGACTCATCTGTGAAGACGGCAAAGAAGATTTATGACAAGAAATTCGCAGAACTTTCAGGGAACAACATATTCAAAGGAGATGCAGCGTCATCTTCTGTTGAAAAGCATCTGAGTCAAGCGAAGCTAAAGGAGATAGGAGGAAACAACATATTTGCAGATGGGAAGGTAGAAGCAAGAGACTATCTAGGAGGCGTCCGTAAACCACCAGGTGGTGAGACTAGCATCGCCCTTGTTTAAAAACCCCTCTTTACCGGCAATAACTTGACTCTTTGAAACCGTGATTGATCGTTGTGTGTTTCTTGTGGTATCCCCCATACACTTCAGCTCAAAGTGTGATTTGTATTTTGCAGTTTTTCCTCGGTTATGGTGGTTTATTAAATATCATTATTCAGTTGTGTTTTAAGCCGTTTAGGGCTTTCTAATGTATCTCCTGTAATGGATATAACAAGTTCGAGCTTTTAAACTGTTGGGAGATTTTTAGCATTACTACGAGACAGAGGATACTGCTTGGGTCAGAAGTCATTGTTTTCCCAAGCTGGTGAACCAAAGTAATTTGATATAATGATATGTAATCGTTTGTAGCCACAATGATCCTAATTTATATCACAAAATTGAGTTGGCATCATGACACAAAAGTTATGAGTATGTCTAAGTATTGATTGATAATTTGATATCGCTATGTCGAGTTAGCATGTTAGACGTGATTTACATCACTACATTAGACCCACACTTAGATGAAAAGTTATGTAAATTTAGTTTGCGATCTACTACTACTTGACTACGTAAAGCAATATCGTTGAGGAAAGAGAAATATATATAAAATAAAATAAAAAAATGTTTGGTGGTGAAAGTGAGATTGATGTGATGGACCCTCTTCGTTAACTTCACAATTGTGCTTTGGAAAACCAAGCCACTTTGACATCGCTATTGCCTTTACATATATTTTGATATTCTTTTTTGTTAATATGTTGTAATGATATATCATACAACCTGAAAAAAAAAAAAAAAAAAAAAAAAAAAANACTGACAATCAGACCAAACCAAAAGAAATCGCAAAATCAATATGAAATTTATACGTAAGCTTGGGATATTTTTAGATAAAAATGATATTTACTATGAATGAATTTTTTTGTCACTTAGAATCTTGTTATGAAAAAAAAAACAGCAAACCTAGTGAAACTTTGTGCACCAAGTCAGCCCATTTATCTCGCTTATGTTTAGTTTAGTATCAGACTTATGCTTTAACTTTTTATTCAAAACCTTAAAAAAATTATAAAGATATAGTGTTGATTTAGTCTTACATCCAACCAAATATGTACAAAAATCGAAAACCGTACTAACCTCATACTTAGAAAATTCTTAAAATATCTTAAAAGAGAAAATTTTGTTATAGAAAATATAACAACTAAATTGATTTTTTTTTTTTTTTTTTCAATTGAGAATATATATTGAAGAGNAATCGAAAACCGTACTAACCTCATACTTAGAAAATTCTTAAAATATCTTAAAAGAGAAAATTTTGTTATAGAAAATATAACAACTAAATTGATTTTTTTTTTTTTTTTGTCAATTGAGAATATATATTGAAGAGTTAAGTTGGGTAAGACTCGAGGAAAAGTCTGCATCTATACAAAGGCCAAAAGACTAGTCAGCTAAACAGTAAACCCCATCTAACTCTAAACCTCGGTTCATCGAATGCCTTTACAAAAGAATATTTTAAAGTTCAAAGAAAAACAATACAATGGAATCTACTGATATTGAATTGTATAATAATTATAATATTTAAGACATTGTTTATTTTTTTTGGTAATCTACAACATTGTTTATTTAGGAAATAAGGATACATCTCACCTTTGTTTAGTAGACTTTGTCACTTTAATTTAGTTGAACAAATGGTTTAAAAAAAAAAATCTAAAATAAGTAAAATTTACCCATTCAAAACTTAAAATTTGTAACGGATTATAAGGTTGATTTAGTCTTGCATAAAAATCAGTAAAAATTAGAAAACGATTATAACGTAGAAAATCACGCAGAATAATGCGTGGTCTCTCTTAGAAAATTAAATCATTTACTTATAGCCGAAACCGTTAGAGAAAAAGAAGATGAAGAAGATAATAAGTTAAAGATAAACGAGAGAATCTACACTCTCTCTAGATACACCTTCTCAACCTTTGTGTGATATTTTAAAACCTTTCTTTTTCATTTTAATGGCGTAAACGAAGATTTGTACGTTTTCTCCTTTATAAGGTAAAAATTCATTGTTTTGACGTATAAGATGTTTTGATTACGTTTCTTCTCATGGGATATACACAGATACATAAACTAATTCTTAGTAAATTTGTCTTCAGTGTTGTTGTTATATAATGAAGATGGATGAGTTTCGTGAAGGTTCGGTCGCTTCGTCTCCTTCAACTCCATTACGAACACCGTTACATTCTCCTACCCTCTTCCATGAAGACTTCTCTTACAGCAACAGATTCTCTTTCAACTCTTCATCAGATTATTCTCTGTCGACTTCTTTCTCTAATGGGTTCTGTTCTCCAGAGGACAGTTCTTCTCCGTTCGCTTCTCCTCCGTTTAACGGGATCCTTCCTAAACACAACCACACTTCATCACCAGTCTCTTACCATCATAATGATTTATTGTTTCGTAAGGATCAAGAAAAGAGTGTTGTTGTTAATGGTGATGATTTAGGTTTGTGTGAAGATCTCTACCGTATGAATATCAAGGAGGATGTTGAAGAAGATCTACGTTACGGACGAGCCGAGACTCACGGTGATCATCTCGGTTCGATTCCTAATACGGTAGATCCACTCTACAACTTTACACCTAAACACTACGAATCTAACAATGGAGTCATTCTTGATGGTGCTTTTGTCTCTCGAAGCTTTCCATGTGGATTCTTCAATCCAACAAAGGAGCCTAGTGTTAACCATGACTCATGGTTTAACAACACTCAAAACAACTCTGGATTCGATCAAAGAAAAAAGTCAGAGAATAATCCTAAAGTTCAAGATTCCTCCATAGCCAACACTCAACAAATTGGATGGCCTAGCTACTACTCAAACAGTAATGGTGGCACTAGTCCTTACATCAATGGTCAGGAGATTTTCGGAATGGGTTCGAACCGAGGCGGAATGAGAGAGTACTCGGCGCAACCACAACAACCCGAGATTTCGTATAATCATCAAAGCTACAGAACAACATCAGACATGTTACCATTGTTCTGCCAAGGAACTCAAGTTCCTATGGTTTCAAAATGCTCAGAGCCATTTAGCTCTGATGATAGTTTCTTCATGGATGGTCATAAAAGCTTGGATCATCATAGAACCAGTACTACTCGAGCAGTAATGTCTGATAATGGAACTACTACAGAGATATGTCATCCGAGTCTGCCTAACATGTGTGACATCCAAGGATATGTATACTTAATGGCTAAAGACCAACATGGATGTAGATTCTTGCAGAGGATTTTCGATGAAGGCACTTCTGTTGATGCAATGATCATATTCAACGAAGTCATTGCTCATGTCGTTGAGCTTATGATGGATCCTTTTGGAAATTACTTGATGCAGAAACTTTTAGATGTTTGTACTGAAGAACAGAGGACGCAGATTGTGCTCGTGGCAACCGCTGAGCCTGGTCAACTTATCAGGATATCTCTCAATGCATACGGGTAAAAAGATTTACATTCTCAAGAGATCATTTTGTTATATCATATGCTTTAACAAACATGTTTTGTTTTGTAGTACTAGGGTTGTCCAAAGATTAGTGGAAACAATCAGAACCGGGAAACAGATTTCTCTGGTGAAATCGGCGTTGAGACCCGGTTTTCTTGATTTGATCAAAGATTTGAATGGAAACCATGTGATTCAACGCTGCTTGCAATGCCTTAGCACAGAAGACAACAAGGTCAAATAAATTATTCTCACTCTCTTGATCATCAGATTAGTATATATATACAGCTAACTCTTGTTCTGTTTTTTTTTTCTTCAATTCAATAGTTTATCTTTGACGCGGCGACAAAGTTCTGCACTGAAATAGCAACGCATCGACATGGATGTTGTGTGCTTCAAAAATGCATTGCTTATTCAATGAGACAACAAAGAGAGAAGCTGATCTCTGAGATCTCTAGAAACAGCCTCCTTCTTGCTCAAGACCCTTTTGGGTAACTTGATTTAACAAAACATATAACTTTTTATTTGAAAGAATCTAAAACCAAAACTTTTTTATTTTTGCAGGAACTACGCAGTACAGTTCGTTATAGAACTGAGGATTCCATCTGCGGTAGCGATGATGTTAGCTCAGTTAAAAGGGCATTACGTTCAGCTTTCTATGCAAAAGTTCAGTAGCCATATGGTGGAACGATGTCTCATGCATTGTCCGGAGAGTCGTCCACAAATCGTGCGTGAGCTCGTCTCTGTTTCTCACTTTGATCAGCTTCTTCAAGACCCTTACGCCAATTTCGTTATCCAAGCCGCTCTTGCTGCCACTAAGGTATATAACTAATTTTTTACGTACATGTTCCCTTTATGAATTACACTCCAATCCGGTTTTATCGGTTCGGTTATATCGGTCTATGAAATTTTGTAACAGGGTCCACTTCATGCTTCACTTGTGGAAGTCATAAGGCCACATTCGATTCTACGTAATAATCCTTATTGCAAGAGAATTTTCTCAAGGAACCTATTGAAGAAGTGAAGGATGATGATGATTTGCTGAGTCTGTAATTTTTATGTTGTTGTGTGTTTCTGTTTCTTCCCCCAAGCTTATTCTGGTTATTTTGAATAAATCTTTGGACACTGGACAGTGGTCTAGATCCAGAGACGATGAAGAGCTTAGTGTTTGTTTCTTCTGTATTGTTTTGTTGTTGTTTTTGTCTCTCTCTGCTAATTTTGGGTTTTGGGAATCGAGTTTCATGTTGTAAAAGATCGGGTTATTAACCCGTTTTTGTCATTGAATAAAAAGTCTTCGGAAAACATAACTTTACTTCTTACTGAGCGACATTAGACTAGGACTAATTCACAGTTCATTTACACTAATCTCACTTTCGACATTACTAACGCCCCAAGAATATGGGCTTTGTTTCTGTATTAATCTGATCAATCAAGCTCATTTTTTTCGGTTTTCTATCTTAAACAATCAGTTGTGAAAATGAAAAGATGGTCCAAATTAATGTTATGGGGTTACATTAATTAGCAGCTTGTAAAGATGAAGACCTATTACTATTAGGGTCATATTTTCAACCTAAATATGTTGTTTTATAATATGCCATTTATGCACCTTTTTGATTAAACATAGATGATAAGGATTTTGAAATTTTGAAAGAAGAAAAAAAAATGATGATAAGGATAAACAAAATAGGAGTATTATTAAATATTTATAGGTATCTATGTTTTTCCGGGTGACAATTCAAAACTCGAACATGTACATATTTCTATTGCATTTAAAACTTATTTGACATAATTTATGGGTAATGCATTTATTTCACATGATCAATACATCTTCTCAAACCTAATTCTTGGGCAAATCGACCGTAATTAATAAGAACATATAACCATATTTAATGTTCATCGTCACATGCATGCATTTTGTTTCCAACAAAATTGTTACTCGTATTAAAAAAAACTTTGCATTATTGGATGTTATTTTATAGTCTATGTTGTTGACTATTTTCATAACAAAAGCCGATCCTAATAGGTTATACCAGTAAGGCAGTATCAGAGCTGAGACGAGACGACGACTTAAAAAATAACGCAAACCGCACGTGAATATATCGTGTCATTGAATTGCATGGAACCACTCGCACAAACGTTAACACTGAAAGTTTACAAACAGTATACCATTTCAGATTCCATTAAAATATACTGTAGTACTTTTGTTACTTATTCCGTCTCATGTTAATTTGTTCTTTTAAAATTTTGCATACAGATACAAAATGTTGGAGTGAGTTTCTGATACACCATTTATTATACACTATAGAAGTTTATCTTTCTAGTTAAGAAATTGAATCTTTTTTTGTCAACTGCTTACACAGTTATGTACGTATAACTAAAATGGTTCAGTTAATAAATTTAAGAGAATTATACTAAGGATATAACTGAAATTTAGGTTGAAAACATGCATTTCTTATACACACACACGAAAATAGTCTTAAACATTTATATAATTCAGATGGTTCAATAGATAATTCAGATGGTTTATTTTCCTATGACATCATTGACATGTATACAGTAGAACCTCTATAAATTAATATTCTTTAAATTAATATTCGCTATAAATTAATAAATTTTTCCGGTCCCGAGTTGGACCGATGTAAAAAATAACACAATTCGATAAAATAATAAGATAATAATTTTTTTGAAAATCCTATGTAAAAATATGGTCTCATCAATCTTATAAATTAATAATCACATAAATTAATATATGTATATATATATAGACATATATATCTAAAAAAAATTAGTGAGATATGACTGTATTGATGTTTGCCTGTTATCTAAGAAAATCTAGTGAAATATGAATTTATCGTTGTTTCCATATTCTTGAATTTGCATTCTTGTTGGAATTCATCTAATCTTTTTCATTGTTATTTTCTCAAATCGCATCCAAAAATTATGGAGAGTGCTAGATGCGATAATTGCTTCTTTAGTAACTGGTTTTAAATGTACCACAATATCTTCTTCGACTTCATCATTACCGTTAAGGATAGTAGTAGCAATTTCTTCTAAACTATAAACTTCTAACATTTATCATTTTTACCTATATAATCTAGTAAACAATTGACATTGATCCTATTACGATAGTCAAGATTATAAATTAAAAAATTCTTTAAAAATGTGAATGATAAGAAAATATTTTATTTTGTAATAGAAAATTTTTAAAATTATGAAAATGAGAAAATCTCTTCATAAATTAATAAAATATTATTTTATCAATAAATTAATAATTATTAATTTATCGATAAATTAAAACCTCTATAAATTAATAAAATTTCATGGTCCCGACCTTATTAATTTATAAAGGTTTTACTGTATATATACTTCAATGCATAGACTTTATTTATTTTTTGGTTCAACTTTATTGCATGTAATTGAATTTGCATTTATAATCGTTCAAAAATTATTCAATGGAAACGGGTAGACAAGTACCGAATATTTAATTCTTCCACCAGGAAATTACAACTAATTTATTTCAGAAAATAACTATATTAACTTGTATTTTTTTTTATATAATTCGTTGTAGCTTTCAAACACATTTGTTTTATTTATTATATAATATTTAATTTATGAAATATAGAAAGATATAGTACAACCTTTAAATAAGTTGGAGAGAGGTTGGCAAAAAAAAAATGGAGAGACATGAATCTTTATTGTATGCATGCATGGAGGAAGGGATGTTGCGAGCTTTAATAGCTTGTTTTTCTAATATTTTCAATTTTTTTTATAAAGAATATATTACATTTGTCTTCATGACAATTAGGTTCAATATATGCATGAATTACAAATTTGAAAGGACCGATTTATCCAAACATAAACATGCAATGTAGTTTAGCATGTCGTATTTATCGTATAATCTCACAGTAAAGTGTTATGTTTGTTTGAGGGAAAATAAACACAAACAAATTATCAAACCGTCAATGAAAAATATGGCTTATACGTAATTGATTCCTAATTTTAAAAACTATCGAAATTTCCTTCATTATATTGTTTTGGTATACTTAGACATTATGCATATCCCGAGTTTTTTGTTTTCTTCAGGGAAAAAAAAAATAAGCAATTTCATAGATAGATGTTACATCCTTGATTCTCTCGGTTTCGCAGCTTTGTTTGTCGTTGTTCTTCATCCTCACTAGACCGACAATTTATCGACATAATCACTAGACCAAGTTCCAGTATCCTCCAATCGTCGTTATTATTAGTAAAGTGGTGACTCACAAAGATATTTTAATGGACAAAAGTAAAGTATAAATGGTGAACGGATACACAAAAACACAGTAAGATATGGAGTCATCTTATTAAAACAAAGGGAGAAAATAAAGGTTGGGTATTTATGAGGAAAGTGGCCAAAAGAGACGGAAATACAAAACGAGGAAACGATGCTCATGAGTGCATGAGTCACGACATGACTTGAGATAGGAGGTCGTTGAAAGGCTTTAACTATAAGACATTTGTTTAGAATTTTCAATTCGAATATCCTAGTTTTTTATTTTTGTAATACTAGAAGATAAAATAATAATAATAACAGAGTTGTGGAAGGAGGTTGGTTAGTAATGTTAGGAGTATATATTTGTGTTCTATAACCAAAAATGGGACTAGGGAGTTAATGTGAGTATTAAAGTTGCATCGGCATTCATCAATTCATCAACCTTCCCTTCTCCCATCTTTAATTCTCTTTATTGTTTTCTCCATTTATTGACCTCCTCTCTCCCTCTATTTCCCAACTCTTATTCACTACACATCCTCCATCTTCATCATCATTCATGACACATACACATGCATGATCCATCCATCCATATGAGTATGACTTCATCAACAAATCTAACGAAGAACACGAGACATGAACCACCTACATGCATCATAATACAGTTGTACATGCATGCATCATACGTCTAGATGACTAAATATGATATGGTAGAGGAGAAGGCGAAATTAGAAAGAGAAGTTGGTTAGAACTTCACATCTAAGCATTTAAATGAGACTGTTTGGAGTTATTGAAGACACCCAACTTGGAACTCACACATCATGTTTCACATTACTTCCCTCTCTTTTCTTTATTAATTCCTCCCCAAAAAGAAAAAAAATCGAAATTAAAATGAAATACTTTCGATTATATAAATTATCAAACCATTTTTTTATTATTATAATGGTATCTAATTCAATTACTCCATATGAACCGGTGAAGACAATAACTCCCCTGGAGATTTTTCCTACATGTATATATATAGTGATGATCTTCACATTCATTTTTAAGTCTATCTGCTCATTTCCTCAAAGGATCAAAGAGTTTAAACTTTCTTTTAAAGAATAAATCACTCATAGGAATCCAAGACTGAGGCTAATGGTTTCTCGACAAGAAGGAACCCTCTATTCTAGAAAGAGGGATTTCACAACAATCTATGAAGAAGAGTTGCACAAATCTTTCAAGAAGAGCAAGCAAGAAGATCAATCACAGAGCACTCTGTTCAATGAACGACCAAACTCAGAGAGTATGAGATCAATCACATTTGATTTCGAACTTCATCTCCACACTCCTCTACCTTCAGATTGGCAAGCTAAGGTATATATTCGTAAATATAGTGACGTATCTTACTTATATTCGTATCAATATGAAAAACATTTATGCGTTAAATTATTAAGATAAACATGCAACTAAAACATAAATTACTCATATTTTTCAGGAAAATTCAAGAACATCTGAGGATCATAGGACCTGTTCCAAAGATCCGGTGACTGTTGGACGACCTAAGATGAGCCTAGACCTTGAGCTGAACCTTTCACCTTCGGGTTCACCTTCACGAACCACAACGAAGAAAGAGGAATCCTCAAACCACAATAATGAAACAGTGTCACCAAAGGGTAAAAGTCTTACATTAAACCCAAGTAAGATGAGCGATATAATTGGGGCAGGATTAAGCCGATCTCCGTCCTGGCTTGCGTTTGAAGGTGGTGACGATGATGATGTTGATCACAAGGAACAAGAGATGGTAACAACAGTTTGCATGAAATGTCACATGCTGGTTATGCTGTGCACATCAACTCCAGTTTGTCCCAACTGCAAGTTAATGCACCCACATGTTCACAGCTCAACAAAACTGTTTAAACCACCATCAAATTTGCTTAGGCTCCTATGCTAGGCTCTTTTCAGTGTTAACTGGATCTATGATATTTGTACGGCAGAATATGAATTAGATATGGACAAAAAGTTATGTATATACTACCAACTCCAAGTACCAAAAGTTGTTATTATATATGCTTCTATTAACTATCATGCATGCTTTTAGATCTTTAAACTCTCAAGTCTCAACCTATTAGTATTTGCATTGAATTGTAGAACTGGGACTATATAGTATAGCACTAAAACATTAATGGGTAAGCTTTATTCAAGGTAGATAGATATACTCGAGTTTAAAAGAACCGTATGTAAAAAAGTGTTAATTAGAAACTTTGTAATATAATTATTGAAATATGGAAAGCTCTAATTAGACTCCAAACTTAGTAATCTAGTTGTTTGACCAATTTCATGGAAAAAAAAAAAACTTTTTAGAGGTTTTTTTTTTGGGCAAATGGAGGGAAAATCTCGAAAATAAAAAGAGGATATTTTCATTATTCTGTAGTTTCAACTAATCATGTAATGACACCTGTCAAATTGAACCCTCCATTAAAAAAAAAGTCTGGAGTAAAATAAGTTTTTGAAACTCAAAAATCGAAAACAGAAAGAAGCGAGTGAGAGAGAGAGAGAGAGACGAAGGAGACGATGACAAGCAAAGACGAGTTTTCTCGAGATCGAGTTGCGATTCGCTGCGCCAGAGCTACGATGCTTCTCTACTCACTCGCATCGTCTCGCAAAATCGATACCGCCGGCGAGGTTTTAGATCCTTTCCGAATCGATCTTTTTTTTTTTTTTTCCAATTTGCTACAATGTATCCGTAATTACGAAATTGCCATGCGAAATCGAATGAAGCAGGAGGAAGGAGAGACGCGCAAAGAAGAGATAGAGGAGCTGACGATGAAGCTTACCATGGAGAAGAAGAAGACGAATCGGATTAAGCTTTGCGGTTTGATGGAGCTGCTTCTTCACGTCCTCCTGGTACTCTTGCTTTCCACTTTCTTCCTCGTCTTCTTCTTCCTCAGATCTACTTGATCTCCTCCTTTAGAAATTATAATCGTCAGCTTCTTCTTTTTTTTTGCTATTTCCAGTTTTAACACAATCAATTTCTTATGTAAATGGTCACCTTATCAAAACCTCCGTCGCTAATCATTGTAATTGCTAAAAACAAAATTTAACCAAATCAGCTACGTTTGGTGTTGGAATGTTTAAGGATTTAAAGAGCCCGATGCAAAATGGTAATAATGTAGCTGAGATCTTAGAGTTAGGGAAAACGTTTTTAGAAGTCGAGCTTTGTGTGCTAGATTGTACTTGGCTGTTCACTCAAGTGCATAGGGATCAATTCATCAGCATAAGAATTGGATACCTCAGTCATTAGGCTTAAAGTTCAATGAATCAATCTTGGTATAAACACTTAACCTTTGGCCTCTGGAGTAATGACTGTGTGTGTTAATGTTATGTCCGTTTCATACCTCTTTTGAATTCTATATTTCAGCCTGATTCTTGGCTCTTATCTCAGTGCTCATCGTGCTTGGCTTTGAGATTGAACTCCCTTTTTGTGTGTGTGTGTGTGTGTGTGTTTCTTCCTGGATAATGAGTATCTCTCCGGAACATGCAGCTTTATCGAGCTATCAAATTATTATGTCTGTTAGTAACTGTTTCAATCCAGTTTCAGCCTGAATCTCAGTTCCTCATCGTGCTTGGCTTTGTGATTTTAACTCCCTGCTATCATGAAGCTTTATCAGCTTATTTGCTAGTCAAAATTCTGGTTAAGTAATAAAATAGAATAGGGGACTTTTATTTTCAGATATCTGCATCTTCTGCAAATATAGTTAAACCTTCTAAACCTATAATTAAGAAGGGTTAAAATCTTAGAAAGAAACCTTTTGTAGCAAATTGTATAAAGCTTATTCATGCTTGGTCATGTTCAGATACATGAGGTTTATGTGGAGATAACTATACCAGAGAAGCACGGTCTTCTTGAATGGTCAACAAATGCTGATTTGATTCGACTTTACAATCTGAGTGTTTAATCATATTTCTTTGATAACCTTTTCCAACCAGAAATCAGGACCAAAAACATCACTGAGCCATGATCAATTGCTTAGAATCATAAGATGCTGCTAGTATATACCTTTTCCTTTTCAGCACTAAGGATGTCTCATGCTTTCTCTTTACTTTTTAGTTTTTACAATTTGGAGCCATAAGAAATTGAATAAAAATATAAAGGGACAAAAACGGTTCAACCGGTCCAACCAACTCACAATTGGACAATTTCCAAATTCTTCTCTTGTTTAGTACAAATTATAATTTACTTTGTAACCTCGTTATCCAAATGTCAGCACTCCATATCTATCCTCACGATCCTTCTTCTTCTTCTTCTTCTTCGTTCAGCGATCTATCCGATGAAGCTTTCTTCAGCACCGGTGGTTTGTTTCTCGAGCCACCAGGTGTTTCCTCTTCCTTCTTCAACTCGATCTCCTCCAAATGCTCCGACTCAGAGCCCCTTCATTTTCCCGGTTACTGGAAAAACAAAACCCATCTCCGTTCCGGTAAGAACTCGATGTTCTTGTCCGTGAGCTTGAGCAAAGACAGATCTGAGCAGCAATGTAAGAATGCTTTGGTGGAAATTCCCGGCAAGGATAATGGAAAGCGAAATGTTATCGGTGGAGTGAGGAGACGCGGGACCATGAACACAAGGAAGCATCTCTGGGCTGGTGCTGTAGCTGCCATGGTTTCAAAGTATATATACTGTTGATTAGAGAACGCATATAACTTGTTTGATCAAATGCCTGAACCAATAACTATGATTGGTATTAATGTTGTTGTTGTTGCTGCTGATGATTGCAGAACATTCTTAGCACCACTTGAGAGACTAAAGCTTGAATATACAGTTCGTGGTGAGCAAAGGAATTTGTTTGTGGTGGCTAAGTCAATTGCGAACACGCAGGGTTTGACAGGATTCTGGAAAGGTAATTTGCTCAATGTTCTCCGAACCGCTCCTTTCAAAGCCGTCAATTTTTGTGCCTACGATACGTATAGAAAGCAATTGCTTAGAATCGCTGGGAATCAAGAAGCCACCAACTTTGAAAGATTCGTTGCCGGAGCTGCTGCTGGGATTACTGCTACTGTACTCTGCTTGCCACTTGACACTGTAGGTTCTTCATTTCTTTAAACCAGTTTAGATCAAAAATGAGATAAAGTTCTCTGCTTTAGAGTTGACATAAGACAAGAAAGTTCTCTGCTTTAGAGTTGACATAAGTCTGGTGTTAGTTTTAAGACAGGACGATACAAACATGTGGAACCATTTTGACTGAAATGTGTTTATCTACTCTCACAGATACGAACCAAACTAGTTGCTCGAGGTGGAGAAACCTTGGGCGGAATCGCAGGAGCTTTCCGGTATATGATCCAAAACGAAGGGTTGTTTTCACTCTACAAGGGTCTAGTCCCTTCCATAGCAAGCATGGCTTTGTCAGGTGCAGTTTTCTATGGCGTTTACGACATCCTTAAATCATCCTATCTGCATACACCAGAAGGCCTGAAAAGACTGAGAGACATGAAGCAGCAGGGACAAGAAATCAATGCTCTAGACCGGCTTGAGTTAGGACCCATCAGAACTCTCATGTATGGTGTTATTGCTGGTGCCTGTACTGAAGTAGCCACTTATCCGTTCGAAGTAGTGAGACGGCAGCTTCAGATGCAGATGGGTAAAAACAAGCTCAATGCTTTAGCTATGGGATTCAATATCATTGAGAGAGGAGGGATCCCAGCTTTATACGCTGGACTTTTACCTAGCTTGCTTCAGGTTTGTCATAATAGTTCTTTCATTACTATACTCAAACTGTGTCTCTTTCGCCAAAAGCTTGATATGTTCTGTTTTCATATCTCCAGGTATTGCCTTCGGCTTCAATAAGTTACTTTGTCTACGAGTGTATGAAGATAGTACTTAAAGTAGAATGACAAGTTGTCAAGATTAAGATTTTGGGAAGTGTTCTAAAATAGCTTAAAAGAATCACCCATCATAACACGTAATGAAAGATGAATCGGTCTAATATAACACAATGCTTAATTTAAACCTCGTCCTCGTGGAAAAGCATATTGGGGATTCCTTTGTTAACCGGAAACTTCCTACCGGTTTCTGAGCAGACGAGTGAGCCTTCTTCGAGGTGAAGCTCCAGCAACGAATGGTGAAATTTCCTGAGAAAGGGTTCGTCAGATTCGAGCGTGGTTGTATCCGGTGCGTGATCGGGAAGTTCGGTGTAACCCATAGAACGTGCACCGTCCACGAGAGCCTTCCAATCAATCTTGGCGATCATGTGCTTGAGAAAATCCGGGTTGAAATCGACCTCTTTCACGATTATCTTCTCGGGTTCGATACGCAGAGGAAACTTGTTAACCACTCCTCTAATGTTGCAAGACAACATGTTGTGTACTATCAACCTCATCTTCTCTCCCTCTCTATCGCTCTCTGCAACGAGGAAGACGGAAGTGTCTTGATAGCGGTGTCGACGATAGTACCCTAATGGACTTGCGAGCCTTTGTATGATTCACTTGTGTAAATGAGCTTTATCCATATGAGGCCCATAACTAGATACGGAAGATCAGTCAAGTCTTCAAGTCTTGACTTAAAGTCAACCGTTGACCATCTATGGATTTCGTTCGTTTATTCCAGGATTTGTAAATTAATCCGAAATTTGTGGATATACGTTATAACCTCTATAAATTAATGCTATAAATTAATATTCGGTAAATTAATAATTTCTATAAATTAATAATTTTATTTAGTTTAACGTTAGAACTAATATAATTTTGGACATAATTCGATAATATAATAAAATAATAATTTTTAATTTTTTTTTATAAATATATGGTCCTATTAATAATATAAATTAATAATTATATAAAATTATCTAAATATATATATATATAGTTATACACATTAATTTATATTAGAGTTCATTTTTAATATTTTTACTATATAAAAACAATTGAGTACTATCTTCAAAACATGATAATTGTTATATTTTTTTAATTGATTTTATAAAAATATTAATTATAACGATGAAATTTTATTTTTAAACTTTTTTCAAATTAGGAAATTCTTTTTATAAATTAAAAGTTATTAGTTTATCGAGAAATTAAAATTTTTATAAATTAATAGAATTTTATGGTATAAACATTATTAATTTATAGAAATTTTAAGGTAACTAGTTTGAAAATGTGACAGAAAATAAATAAATTTGTTCAAGTTCAAAAAAAAAAAAGAGTTCAAATATATTGATAGAAACAATTGGATTAGGTAATAAAGTTTTTAATATTTTTTAACAAAAAAAATATAGTTTTTAATATTTGGAGAATTCCACCGAGATATGGTGTGTATCATTGAATTTAATGTTGATATATTAAGAAAAATAAAAGTAATAAATTCTTAAAAATACAACAAAAACAATAGTATATATACCTTAATTTGGTTCCAAATCTATAGTTGGACTAAGATGTTATATAATATTACCAAAAATTAATTAAGTACATTTTGGGTAATGCAGTTACCATAAAAAGGCATGCAAATCACATTATTAGAGTTAATAACGTTAGATTTTGTTGTGAATTAAAAATATTAATTCATGAAAGAAAACTATAGGAGAACAGAAACAGAACAGAAACAGAGGATACTATTTACTAATAAATTTTTCAGTGGATATAAAAATTTCTCTCAAGAAAACGACATTAACGAAGGAGATCGAAAGCTTCGTCTCTCCAATTCTGATCAACTTAGGGTTTACTTCTAAACTTCTACTCCATTTCTCTCTTTCAATTTCGTCTCTTTATGCCATTTATTAACTCAATACTCGTAAAATTTTGCAGATTGTTTTGTTCAATTTTCACAATCAATGCCCAAGTTCTGCTGTTTTCGTTCTTCTACACAAGTAAAAATGCAAACTTTATAAGATTTGGGTTTTGTGGGATTTAAGATTTGGGGTTTTTTTGAGATTTTGTTTTGTATGTTGTGATCGTTGTTTAATGTGGTTATAGGTTGTGGTAGCACAAAAGTCTAACTCAGGTAAAGGAAGAAACGATGAAGGAGGAATCAAGTATGGATTTAGTTTGATAAAAGGGAAGTCTAATCATGCAATGGAGGATTACCACGTTGCTAAGTTTATCAATCTCAACGGCAATGAATTGGGGATTTTTGCTATCTTTGATGGTCACAAAGGTGATAGTGTACCTGCTTATTTGCAGAAGCATCTCTTCTCTAACATCCTTAAAGATGTAAGTTTTTTTATAATAAAAGATTGTTGCTTTTCTTGTTTTGTGTTCGTGTTATGGATTAGTAGTGTGATATGGTTGATTTTTTTGTCTAGGGAGAGTTCTTGGTTGATCCTCGAAGAGTGATTGCGAAAGCATATGGGAATACAGACCAAATGATTTTATCAGATACTGGTTCTGATTTAGATAGTGGTGGTTCGACAGCTGTGACTGCTATTTTGATTAATGGGAAAGTTTTGTGGATAGCTAATGTTGGAGATTCTCGAGCAATTGTTTCTCGTAGAGGTAAAGCTAAACAGTTGAGTGTAGATCATGATCCTGATGATGATACTGAGAGGAGTATGATTGAGAGTAAAGGTGGATTTGTAACCAACAGGCCAGGTTATAACAACAACAGCCTTTTTAAATGATCTGTTATTGTATAAGAAGTTGTTATAATATATATAAGGATGATTTGTGAATTGAACAGGAGATGTTCCTCGAGTGAACGGTTTGTTAGCTGTGTCTCGTGTCTTTGGAGACAAAAACCTCAAAGCATATCTGAATTCAGAGCCTGATATTAAGGATGTTACCATTGACAGTCACACAGAGTTTCTTATCCTGGCTAGTGACGGTATTTCCAAGGTAAGAATTGTGGTTAAAGTGGTATTACTTATATTAGTCTGGAGCTGTTGTTGAAGTGAATAGAATTAACATTTGTTGAAACTTATTTTGAACAGGTGATGACAAACCAAGAAGCAGTTGATGTAGTTAAGAAGGTTAGAGATCCAAAGGAAGCAGCGAAGCAACTAATAGCTGAAGCATTGAAAAGAAACAGTAAGGATGACATATCTTGCATCGTTATCCGATTTAGATGATAACCGAACCCCCAAGGGACCAAGACTCGAGTCGAGCTTTGCTTCATGTATATGATTCTTTTGGGTCTAGTTCAGTTTGATCTAATAGGATTTTAAATAGGACTATTATACTTAGTTTGTTTGACAAACCAGATGATTTATCATATAAGAAATACATCAAAACTAGATACAGTCGATTTTAAATTGTTACAATTTGTTATTGGAAACATGTATCTCTATTTTATCTCTATTTTATCTCTATGCTAGCTAACCGAAGAACATAAACAATCATTCATTCAGTTGCATTCATATGTTAGCAGGCTTTATATAAAAAGCCCATAATGGCCCATAAAAACATTAGACCTAATGGAAAATTAGGGTTTCTGAAGCCAGGAAACTTGGTGGCGGCCTCTACATAGTATATATACCAATGCTCTTCCCTGTCCCAAAATCGTGTTCTTGATGGTTCTCATAGTCGATTCGTTCTCTCGTTTAATTGTTTCAAATGATTTCAGTTATTAGTAGTGTTGATGTTAGATTAAGGAATTAGGGTTCTTTTTTTGTTTTGTTTTGATAGGAGAAAAAAAAAAAGAAAGATGCCTCTTCTTTCAGCAGCAAGATCCATTCTTGTTAGCTTTGTTCTGGAGGCACATATCAATTTGCCATTATGAGAGGGATTCTAATTTGCAGTGATGTTTTCTTCCTCTCTGCTGTTTATCTCTCTCTTTGGTACATAATTTATATCTTCCTTCTTTCTACATGTTAACAAAAAATTTGGACCTTGGTTTTATGGGACAAGGAAAACGTCGAAAAACTTTATGTTCATGACAATTTCCATGTGAACAAAGTTTTTCACGTTTTTCTAGTCCCATGAAACCAATGTTTAAAATCACAACTGATAATTTTCGACTCAATGTGTATAATAAAGATTACAAGTTTTTTTCTGGGTGTTATCTTCTGTGTGATGCAAATTAATCTACTGGACATCAAATTAAAATTTCAAGATTTGAGCCACATATATTGATACAAATAATTAATATAGGGTAATACGTGGGAAATGATACATTTGTTAAACCTTCTAAAAGAACATGAGAAAAGATAAAACAAAACCAGAGATGTTTACTTAAGAGTCAAACACTTGCATTAGATACAGGAATCTGTGGTTTAGTCTCGATGAGAAAAGATTTGAGAAGTTTGACAAACGTTTTGGGTCTTTCGAAGTTGAAGATATGACCAGTTCTTTTGATGATTACGAGTCTTCCGTTATCTCCTATATGCTTCTCTAGTCTCTTCCCCATATCCAATGGGAACACTTGATCATGCTCTCCCCATATGATCAATGTTGGCTGCAATCCATTAATTAAAAAAACTAAACCCCATTAATTACACATTTATATTAGTGAAATTTTAAGACAAATTTGTAAAAGAGAAGAACAGAACCTGTGTGAGCTTTGGAATCTCTGAGATTATTCTGTCTTTTGGTATGGCTTTGATCATCTCCCTCTTCTCTTCCATATTATCTTTGGTCAATGCCTGTTTCGTTTCACATTTTTTTCACTAATTACGAATATTTTACTAGAAATATATTTAAAGTTTACTCGTTTTTGACCATCTCATCGTATTCAACAAAGAACTACCAAACAAATTTTATAAGATCCAAAAACGGAATTATGTTGATAGATCTAATGAACCCACCATATAAATAAAAAATTCAGAAAAGACCAATCAAGTTGACAATATTAGGACTACATTATCTTTAAACAAACAGTTAAAAGAATCTTTAAAAGTTCAAAATCTCGTTAGTTTTTTTTAAACTATATTCTCGCACTGACTAGATTTTTCACCATTATAGAAACTTTCTCCAGGGTTCTTTTAAGACATCTGGACACGTGTCGTAACATGATTCGATTCAAGAAGTAAAAAGTAGAAAAAGTAGCTCACATGTTCGATGAAGTCATGGAGGAGACAAGTAGGAACCAGTCTCGCCAACGCAGGTTTGTAGAAGATGTAACCCATAAGTTCCCTTAGCTTTTTCACTGACTCCGGCACAAGAATCTTCGAAGCTTCGTCAAGATCCGACACCTTGAAAACGCCGGCTTTCATGTCTTTCTCCTCCACGCAAACGGCGGCGCAGCATATCACAACCCTCTCCACGGCGTCTCCGAACATCGCCGCCATCCGATAGCCGACGAACCCGCCGTAGCTAAGACCGACGAGGCTGAATTTTTTGACGGATAGGGCTTCTAAGGCCCGCATGAGCGTTTGGGCCTGGAAAATATCGGATCTTTCGGGTCGGGTTGTTGAGGATCCGCCGAAGAAGACGAGGTCCGGGATGTAGAGGTTGAAATGACGGGAGAGACGTCGAGCTACGTCGTACCATTGCCAGATGGCAGTAGCTCCGAGGCCGTGGATGAGGAGGAGGTTGGGTTTTGGTTTGGAGTCGGGTCGGGTTTTGGATACCCAGAAGTTGACTACGGTTCCGTCTTTCAAATCGATGGTTACGGGTCGTAGACCGGATCTTTTGAAACCGGATTTGTAAGTTCGTTCTATTGCTTCGGACAAGCTAAAGCAACCTCCTGTCATTACAGAAGAATAAAAATGTAGTGAGAGGATGGGATACAAAAGAAAAAGAACCAAGTGTTTTTTTTGAATTGAAAGATGTTGTGTTGTGTTGTGTTTTGGTTCTCTGGTATTGGTTGAGGGATTTATTACGAATCAGCACATTTTATTAAGTAGTATTAAATAAATTGAAGGAGTCTCTAAAATTGAAATGTGGTTATAAGTTAATAATAATTTAAGGAGATTTTTATTACGAATCAGCACATCATATAATTTACGAATTTCTTTTTTAAAACGTTTTATTGTTCCTCGTAAATTGTTGTTAAGTTATGTGTTTTATTATATTCATGTAGTATTTATTTGTATTTCGTCTAGTTCTCATGTAAGTTTTATGGTAAAAGCAAAAAATATTCAATGTGTATTTTATTGGTAAAAAAGGGATTATTAAACATTTTCAAATTATATCTTGAGGAAAAAACTGAATGTCAATTATGCGCAAAAATGTATTGTCTCGACGTTACCTTTCTGTATTGTATACTTGTATAGAGACTAGAGAGGCTTAATTTGGTGGTACAATTTAAATCTTAGTAATTTATTTGTGAGAAAAAGTAGATGGCATCAATGTGATTACAAAAATCTTTGTACCCCGAAATCGAGAGGCACGTGGGGGTTAGTCTTTAATGTGAACATATAAGGTTGTGACAGTGTGTAGGTTGGGAAATTAAATTCGAGTATCTAACTATAATTTTCAATTATTATTTTTTTCTAGAAAACGAGAAGTATTTGACTGAGACAAAGACAGAAGAAAGTATTCGTCAATTTTGGTTATATGAGTCTTTTCTTTGTCAACGTTGAAGAGTCTTCTTGAATCTGCCAATATTCTCTAGAAGAAGAGAAAGAAAAGAAGCATTTTTTACACATAACTATTTGAATTTTAGCGTTCTTATTTTGGAAAAAAACTTGAGAAGAAAGGAAAACGTTCATTTCATCAGTTTAAGCGTTTGGTTATATATATTATAGTATGTTAATGATGGATAACCTAATTTTAATTAGAGTTTAGGACACGTTACGAGGACAGCCAATTAAAACCAAACTGGTAGATATATGTTGGTAGCTAAACTTATAAATACAGTATTTTTAGATGTAATTTGCATGTATTAAGTAAGTTATGCGTGGGCGTGGCCTTCATGTGTGTACTTTTATATACTCGGAATAAGTATGTTATGCTTTATATTTTTACGTTGATGGTTAATGATTAACTAAAACAGTGTTCGTACGAAATAATTATGAATAAAATGGAAATGAACGGAATGAAAATGATGGATGAATATGTTTGCTCCACTCACTAGTTCTTCATAAAACTATAATAAAGGAACAAATTTTCATAATGGAATTTTGTTTTTGTTTTATTCAAATTTATTCTGAGGAATCAATCAATGGAAATTTTAATCGTAAGATTCCACCTTTATCTATATCGTAAGATTTTATTGTCTACTAACAAGTTAATCATAGCCAAATGCATTACTTGTTCAACATTATTTAGATATGATATGAAAACATATTTAACCAAAAGCACAAAAAAAAGCCTATAGCACAGAAAGCTATAGGAGACTTTAAAAACAGAATAGTATTTATTAGCGTTTATAGGAGTTAACAAGAAGACTCCTAATCTCATACCCAAACCTCATCGACTTCATAATCCGAAAGACATGTTCTACTCGTCTTTCTTGTTTTTCGGGATTCCAGAATCATGTTCTGCAAAAATTCAGTTTTAGTTGATTAGTATTGTTCATAAAAATAAAATTGAAAACTTTCATCCCAAACTAAAAAGTAGTATGTATTACCATCGTGATCGTGATCTGAACTCCACACGGAAAGATTATGTTTCAGCATTTCTATAATAATTTTCTCCTCTTTGTATTTTTGCTTGTCATCAAGGCCATCGAGTTCGGCGATTGCTTCGTCGTAAGCTTGTTTAGCTAATTTAGATGCTCTGTATATTCAAATGGTTATACCACTATTATTACTTATAGCTCTAAGAAAGTATGCTTTTTCAAATTAATAAGCAATAAAAGTATATAATATATAAATAAATTTCATGATAGATTGTCTAAACACCGCTCTTAATTTATTTTTAAAACAAATGTGATATATGTTACCTTTCAGTGGAATTAAGGGTATCGTAACTGAACACAGAGAAGTTCAAAGCCAAACCGAGTCTAACAAGATTGGTGGGTGCTAAACTATTCTCTGCCAATTCCATTGCAACCTACAAAGTACATAGCATTGTTTTCCAAACTTACATATCGAAGAAAAGACAAAAGTTAAGGATAACAAACAGGATTGAGTGATGATGACCTTATATGCCTCAAGAGAATTGTCAGCATTTTCTTTACGTTCAGCATCAGAACCAAACTCTGCCATGTATCGATAATAATCTCCTTTGCTACGTATATTATACCAAGAAACTTACAAATAGATAACAAAAAAAAAAAAGTAGAAGAAGATAAAAAGATGATGGTGATGGAATGTGACTTACATTCTGTGGAAAAAGATAGTTGATTCCACATTATTGGTAGTTGATGGGATGAGATGAGCATCGATGAGAGACAAAATGTCATTACAAACATTGAAAAACTCATCTCTAACCATTTCTTGTTTTTCTTTTATCAATTTCACTTTCTGCTCATTTCCTTTCAGGTCTTCCACTTCTCCAATGGTTGATATTACTTGCAACGAATCTCTCCTATTCTCCATCACTTTCTTGTACCCAGTGGTTAATACGTCTATTTCCTCTTTGCTTAGCTCTATATCATACTCACACACTTTTCGCATCGTTTTTATCGTATCTACCACGACAATTTAAATTAAAAAAAAAAAAAAAATCAATACTATTACTCTTTATTAAGTCACGGAAACATGTAATAAAGTAACTAAAACGATATTTCTGTTCGTAAAGGACAAATATGTGAGAACATGTATACCATCATATCTTTCAGAATGGCAGGCGATCTTAGCCAAGTAAATGAGTTTTTCTCTTTCGTTCTCCATAACTTTGATATTCTATTTCTCTCGGTCTTTGTATACCAAAAAATACAAAGTTTGTATTAAATATAAGGGAGATAGAAAGATATTTTTTGTGTGTGTAAAATAAGCAATATATCTACATTTGTTTACCAATTAGATTTAAATTTATTATATCTAGATATTTGTCTTTATAAGAAAGATAAAAAGGTATATTTCTGTAAAAGGAACAATATTTCTACATTTGTTTTACAATTTAAATTTTGATTAAATATATATAATATTTGTTTTTAATATATGTAAACTGAAATATTTAGAAAAATATATTAAGATAAAATGTAGATGGAAACTAATCTTAGTATATTATGCTTCTATAGAAACATAAGTAAAAGAAGATTAGGCAAAAGTAAAGGTAGGTGGAGAAGTCCATATGCTAATGTACCAGCACTATAATATGGGCTTTTTAAAAGCCCAAAATTATGACCCAATAGAAGAGATTAACAAAATCGTAATGCTTTTTTTCTCTGTGTGATACCGTCTCAGTCGCCCTCACGGCCTAACGAGGAACGACCTTTTTTTTTTTTATTTTAAAAAAAAATCTTTTATATTTGTGGAACAATTATCTTAACCAAAATAATCGATGGGGCAAGTCGTCGGAAGTATCGTTATGTTTGGACCCATTCTTTAAATTTTGTTTAATACGGTGCGTAACTGCGTCATGTTTCCAAAATCTAATACTCCCTCCATTACATATAAACATATATAATGTTTTAGTTGAAACACGTATACAAAAAAATAGTTACTTTTTAAAAATTTAACTAATCATAAATAAGACTATATAATATAAAATATAAAATTAATCTAAAAGTTGCATAGAAAAATAAGATTTAATTTGCGGAAATAACACAAATATAACAAAATAATAGTAGATATTTTCTTTGGTATGTCAACGTAACTTGTAACGACACGTATAATCAAAAACAAGGGCAACATGTTTTTAAAACCTCATATCGCTTACGTCCACTTTGTAATTTTCTTACAAGTTACAACCGTTTGGATTTGTTTTGAACTACTAAGTTGGTGGAGATTGTGTAAATAAATGATATGTGATGTGCCAAGTTTCATGAGTTTTTTTTTCGTAAGAAAGTGAAAGGGGGAATCCTATAAACGAAAAAGCACTAATATATTTTAAATTACATGTATCTGATTCTTTTGTCCTCGTACAATAATGGAATATATATATAACCTGATTTTCATTTCTTTAATCTAAATCGCGGAATTACTGTAATTTTACGTTGCTATCTCTAATAATCTAATATCATTATTAATAAGTGCGGTTGTATAATGTATGCTGCATAAACCATATAATCTCCTAAAAAGTACTTTATATTATTGTAATAATGATGTTGGGATAAAATACTGTCATGTGTGGGTTGTAGTATTTTTTGTGTGTGTCCAAAACTGTCTGATTAGAGTGTGTGTTTTTGGTCCTTGAGGAGCATGTGACACGACAAAAGGGACCATTACTTGGATATAGTCTCCACCAATGATATCTAACCACGTCATTAAAACAGCTGCTTGTGTGATGGGTGGGATCCATAGATATCTGACATCGACGGTTAGCATTGAGTGGATACAAGGAGAGTCCATGTGAGATTGGGTGGACTACAAAGCATGAGAGAGTCGATGGTCGCCGTTACTTGCGGCTACCGGACGCAACAAACCGGACCTGATGCCTACACTTAAAATCCATCAGAATTAATTTCAAAATCTCTTACAAAAATTCAACACATAAATTTTGATAAATACTTTAAAATCATCTTGTAGTAACATATATAGTAGAAAATATATTTTTATTTTGTTTCTATATATGTGTTTAATCCAAATGATATGCACTTAGATTAGTTCGAATTCTGTAACAAAAAGGATTAGTTCTTATTTTAATAATCAAACTTTCAAAACACTGATTGAGGCAGCATTACCATAACCTAGAAAAGAAAAGAAAAAACCTAGAAAAATCGTATATCTTTCTGTTTATTTGTTTTTAATTATTTTTTTTTCCTCACCAACTAATCATGTTTCCTCAATGCATTAAGATTATTATTCTACCATTATTAGACGGAAAATATATTAAAAAGAAACTCCGTGTATTAGCCGCGGATTCATACTAAAATCCTAAATGCATAAAAAAAACACATAGACTTGGAATACATTAAAATTCTAGAAAGGTAAGGATATAAATAAAAAAATTATTTGGTTGAAAATTGAAAGTGAAGAAGGAATAATATAAAATACGTACACACATCTTTTTCTATGTCTTTAAGAGTTAGCGAAAACACCATAGATTTTAGTCACATGTGTCTCTCTTGCATGTTCTGTCTTTAACCCCGTCCTTTTCAATATTATCCTCCTCTCTCTTTTGTCTAGCTATCCTCTGTGTTTCTTTTCTTCTTCTTCTTCTTCTTCTTCTTCTTCTCTGTTTAGTGGCTGTGGTCGTTTGTATTGGTCACACAGAAACAAGTAGGGCGATCTTTAACTCTGGCCTACACATACGCGGATTCGGCGTTGGTCGGATCAAGAAGTGTTTCCTTTTTTTCCGGCGTCATTCTTTCTTCTATAGTCATCGATTTGGTGCTCTCGCAACTTCCAATAGATTACGGCTAAGTCTTAGTTTTCAGATAATGAAGATGTTACACTGCTTTGCTGGATTGATCAATAGGAAGAAAAATAAGGTAACGTATTTAGTATTCTTGTGAATTATTTTCCTGGCGAATTAATTTCTGCGTTGTTGAACTCGTTCTGTTGACTGAAACAGGGGGATTCAAAACCTCTGCCACCGAAAACACAGAGAATCCTTCAGATCAGACTTGAGGAGCCAGTGAAGCCTCTGGAGAATGACGAGACTAACATCGCAGGCTACGACAAGGACAGTCCTATCAAGCATGAGTCTTATGATGGCGAAGATGAACGCGACGACAAGGATTCAACGGACCGTGAGTTTCCTAAATTCGAAGATCAAGAACGAGGCAGAGCCGTTGAATCTCTTAAAAGCAAGGAGATTGTTAACGAAGTTACAGATACTTCTGAAAATGGTGATGATGATGAGGAAGGTGGACACGTTAGTGATCCAGGATTAGGCAGAGCCACGGCTTGGGTAGCTTCTCCTAAGCTTAAACGATCCTGCTCCACTCTCAGCAAGTTCAATGGCCGGTTCCAAGGTTCTGATCTCCATGACCTAAGAGAGAGCGTTCCAGTTGGTACTGAATCGGTGAGGTCTCATAGAAGTGCAGATAGAGTGATGCTCAAGAAACACTCGTCCATGCAAATACTTCCCTCTGGGAGCCGCCGGCTCTGGTGGAAACTGTTCTTATGGAGCCATAGGAACCTTCACAAACACCGTGTTTCGTTAAAGTCACAGCCTTTGAACAAGAACCATCAGTCTGGATATACCTCTGACTTTGCTGAGCCCAACCAATCGAGCCATGATGAAGAATCTACAAACAATTGCGCTGAGTTCACAAACCAATCATCAAACTTATGGCCTCGTCATAATCAGTGGGTAGCCTTCTCTGCTGAATCCTCTTCGATGAAACGAGTGGACGAGTGGGTAAGAGGCCTCGATATCGAAGCCACAGTTCTTCTAGACAACGAGGATAAGGATGTTTTGGCCAGCTTCCCAACTTCTCCTAATACAGAGAGATCACCTTCACGTAATGTGGTCGAGTCCGGTAATGTCACAGAGGCTATAGTACATGCAAACAGCTTAATCCAATCGCTGAGCAAATCCTCTAGTGTGGCTCACATCTCCAGCATAGGCTTGAAAGCGATCCCAAGTATCTCACATTTCACCAGCCTCAAGTCAATTGACCTATCAAACAACTTTATAGGTTAGACACTCTTGGTTACAAGGTTTTTTAAGTGTGTGTGTGTGTGATGCTTACTTAACATTGTTCTGTTTATTGCAGTTCAAATTACCCCTGCATCACTTCCAAAGGGACTCCACGCATTGAACCTGTCCAAGAACAAGATCAGTGTTATCGAGGGACTAAGAGATTTGTCACGCCTAAGAGTGCTCGATCTCAGTTACAATCGTATTTCGCGCATAGGACAAGGTAAGATTGAAGTCATTAAGTAGAATCCATACAATGCTTGTTTGCTTCATGTCTTAACCAAAAGCTATTGATCAGGTTTATCGAACTGTACACTGATCAAAGAACTATACCTCGCCGGGAACAAGATCAGCAATGTAGAAGGCTTACACAGATTGCTGAAACTCATTGTTCTTGATCTTAGCTTCAACAAGATCGCCACCACCAAAGCAATAGGCCAGCTCGTTGCCAACTACAACTCTCTCGTCGCTCTGAACATTCTCGGGAACCCGATTCAGAACAATATCGGTGAGGACCAGCTGCGTAAGACTGTCTCTGGTCTTCTGTCTAAGCTAGTTTATCTTAACAAGCAGCTCATTAAGCCACAACGAGCCAGGGAAGTTCTTAAAGATAGTGTAGCGAGAGCTGCGTTTGGTGGCGGAGATTCTCTGCACCACCGGCGCAAGAGAACATCCACCAAGAAAGCTGTGGGATCAGCCTCCCCTAGCGCTCACCACCGAGGCCATATTGGAAAGGGACGTGGATCTAAAAGCAGAAGAAGCCAACATCAGCTAAGGAAAACTTCAGCTGCAGAGACACCATCACATTGAAAATCTCATTTTTTTGTATGAAACTTATGAATTGGCCAATGCAAATAGATCTCCACCATAGCAGCTCCCGAGTCCATATCTTCACAAATCACATTTGTAGCTTAAACCAAGTCATCTCTGTTCTTTGAAATACAAAATCTGTTTTCTAACAAACAAACAAAAAAATGTTGCCGTTTCGTTTTCATTCTGTTTTTACTCTCATTGAGTTGATACGGTTCGTGTAACATGTAATTACTAACCAAATATATACCGTCCGGTTCAACTTAATCGTAGCTAATTCCGTCGGTTTGACAAGAGTATACATACTTTCAATTCCGGTACGGTACAATGTTGGATAAAAAAGATATCGGATACGGTTAACAAACAACCAATGAACCAAACAAGCAGTGAAAAATTTACCAGAAAGCTTTCCAACTTATTTCATAAACATCTTCACAAATATGAATCATATTCTTTTCGTCGTATAATAAAAAGTCATAGAACAAAAGTTATATAGTAAAAAAAAAAAATTCTAGATTCTGTAAAATGGGAACTCACGAAACCAGATAAAGAAATTTCACCGGCGGTCTTACGTCCCCGGCGGGATATATTTTCATTCTCTTTCTCCTTTCTTCCCCGTATCACCAACACAGTTTTGATTGATTCCAAAAATTGTGAGGCTTGGAACAAAAAATTAAAAAGTGGAGAGAAACACCTGTGTCTGTCTATGTTCTTCTTCTTCTTTAGAGCGATTGTTGTCTTTTGGTCAAAGGCTTTTGGCAGATGAGAAGTCTCTGTTCACTGCTGCTTTCAACCTCTATCACTCGAGCCTCCCACTTCAACTGCGTTATCATAGCTCTCGCCTTTTCCACCAGAAGTGCCGTGTCACGGATGATCACCCATCCCTGCACCAAAGTTCTTTCATTAGAAACCACCTCAAGAAACGATTAATAATCTTTCTTTCCAAAAAGTATACAAATTTCGTACCTCTGGACGAAGTAATCTGTCAATCTCTGTGAAGATAGCCATGAGCGAACATGGACTTCTGCGGCGCTGAGTTGTCTGAAGCGACAAGAGATTGTCTGCGTGCACCAGATCATATGTTCTCGGGTAAGTCGGGAATGGCTCACACCTGAAGAATAAAAAGAGATGTTCATGTTCAGAAACATTCATGACCAAATTTTGTTTTTTTGTTGCTTCCAACAGACTTGAGGACGGACTCACCAGTCGTGCAAAACTCCGACTAAGCCACGGTCAAGGATCATGGGGAGGTGGTTAGGTCCAGCTGTTGGGACCACGTTCATCACCCATACTGATTTCTTTGCTTCCAACAATGCGGAATTGAGACCACCGTATTGAGCATTCATATCCAATACGTTTCTGAGCATGTTGTAAGGCGGTGATGGATCTTCATCGCCTGGTCTCTTGGGATGATCAGAGAATATCAGAGGAGACAAGAGAGACCAGTATTCTCTTACTGTTATTTTCCAGTTCTCAGCATCCTCTCCAAGCACCTCCGGGTGAAGACCTGAACAAAAACCAACCCCAGGAATCAAAAACTGCAGACAATATGGATTCAGAAGCAATTGTGTAACTAAGGAGACTAACCATATAGTGAAAGTTCAGTCTTGTTCATGTTAGATCGGCTAGGCCATCTTGTCCTGCCTTCAATGGGAATCCACCTCCGGCTACGTGTTCCACCAATACACATCTGAAGTGGCCTGTAATAAGGAGACTCAACGTCGTGCCCTTTGGTACACACAGAAGGGCCTACCCCAGGTTTCCTGTTTATAGGAAAAGCATCCATATTTAGAAGACTTGATAAAACAGCCATATATGTAATGAATGTAATCCATATGCAGATTCTGTAATACAATATTGGTGTGTGCGTCACTGACCGGGAACTATAACATTTGGTTTTGATTGTCTTTCTCCAGACAACTGTTTCGTCTTGCTGAGGTAAAATAGTCCAACAGATGCTTTCAGCAAAATCATGAATAAAGTTCCATCGTTTAAGATTCTCTTTGCTACGAGCGTTTGTGAGCGGAGATGTCCAAACAAAGTAACCTCCGGGTTTCAGAACCCTGTCGACTTCCACAAGGAGAAGGCCATCTGCAAAGCATATTAACAGCACTGTAAAGCAATGCAACATATCAAAAGGAAAGATTGTTGGATGTTCATAAAATTGTTACCTTTCTGGTCCCAATCAATGCCACATCTTAAGCAATGCAACATATCAAAGGAAAGAGAAGGATATGGCAATTGCTTTGATATAAAAGAACCAATCATTGCAGGGAGACCCCTTTCGAGGGTTAGCTGAACTTGGCTACCCGAGGCTTCGTAGTTTGCTATGCACATGGTTAAAAGTTGTTTGGAGAGTAGATGTGCACCAAAGCTACCATAACCACATCCAATATCCAAGATAGTTCTCACCTGAAACGACGACATTAAGAAGAAAATAGCGAATAAGAAACTGATCTGACTGAGAAAGATAAAAAGATCAAGTCTTTCAAATTTGTGACTTACACCAGCTTCTATGAAGTTATCATTTTTAATCCCAATCATTTGGGCGATCTGATGGGAATAATCTTCAACCTCATCAGACATAAGAGATGCTGAACGAAAAGATATCTGGTCATCTTCCATCATCATCATTCTGTAGAAAAGGCCAAAAAAACAACGAAGCTCAGCAATGGAACAAGTCAAACTTTAGCAAGAGAGAGACCCAAAGAAGCAACAAACCATCACCTCTTGGTTATACTACCAGAAGAGACAACTTCTTGAGCACTAATCTTAACATTAGCTAACCAGATGACATCTTTACCAGTGGGCCACCTAAGAGGAACACGATATTTCACCGGTGGCAAAACCAAACATTCTTGCTTTGATCCAGGGCCACAAAAGCGATCAATCTCATCACCGTTGGAGTAACCAAGAGCAAGATTCTCAGAAGCATTAAAGCAAGGAACAAAATTCTCAGAAACATTTATATTACAATAATCCAAGTCCTTCCACCTATTAGGACCAAGAGAAATCTCCTCAATATCCAACAAGTCAGAAACAAGCTNGAAAAGGCCAAAAAAACAACGAAGCTCAGCAATGGAACAAGTCAAACTTTAGCAAGAGAGAGACCCAAAGAAGCAACAAACCATCACCTCTTGGTTATACTACCAGAAGAGACAACTTCTTGAGCACTAATCTTAACATTAGCTAACCAGATGACATCTTTACCAGTGGGCCACCTAAGAGGAACACGATATTTCACCGGTGGCAAAACCAAACATTCTTGCTTTGATCCAGGGCCACAAAAGCGATCAATCTCATCACCGTTGGAGTAACCAAGAGCAAGATTCTCAGAAGCATTAAAGCAAGGAACAAAATTCTCAGAAACATTTATATTACAATAATCCAAGTCCTTCCACCTATTAGGACCAAGAGAAATCTCCTCAATATCCAACAAGTCAGAAACAAGCTGCTCCTGTAACCTCCTATAGTTGTGATATACATGACCTCTGGAAGAAGTGGAAATAGAAATAGTCCACCAGAAAGATCCAGCAAGAGCAAAAACCACAATAAGAACCAAACTGATCTTAAGAAACATGAGCATCAATCTGTGTCTGGTCCTTGCAGTATAAGGATCAGGAGGGAAAGCGTTGTCGCCGCCGTGCTTGTGGTTACTACTAGTAAAGAGGAAAGCAAAAGGAAACCTCAAGGTTAAGTGGGAATCAGTAGTAGAACGACCACGAATCAAATCTTCTTTATCGGTTTTGTCTTTCATTTGAGAGTCTCTTAGATCATCACTGCTATCAGAAACTCGTACTCCAGAGATGCCACGCTGTAGTGGCATCGACATTTTCTTTTCTGTTCTTTTTAGCTATAAATCTAAGATCCCTGTAAAAAAAAAAAACACCCAGTTTTACAGAGAGATTAGCAGGTGGAAAAAATAAAAATTGAAGCTTTACGAATAAATTTAGATTGAGCTGAGTATATAAAATATTTGTAATCAACGATCTCAGCAACTTGAGATCACGCGTGTCGAATTTAAACAAACAAAAAAAAAAAAGATTCCAACTTTACATAAACAGATCCACGAATTATGAGCAGAGAAGAGATGAAATGGTAAAAGTATTGAGCACAGATGGAATCAGAATCAGCTCGAGGAATCCAAGTAAACTCGATATTAGATAAAGATCAAGCAACTTAGAAATCGAAATCGAAGGACAACCCAGAAAAATTGGAGAAAAAAAAAAACCCCATAGATTAATCCAGAAATCAAGGGGGAAGAAACACCCCAAATCAAGAGAAATAAAAAAGAAACCTTTGTGTTTTTTTTTTCCTTTTCAGAGTAGTGTTCTTGGTGCGGAAGATACGCACTGTGTAATTTACACAACGACCAGATTAAAATTTCGTTTTTTTTTTCTTTTCCCTCAAGAAAAAAAAAATGGAATTTTTGAGAATTCGTGGCTTCTCTTCTCCGCTGTGGGCTGGGAGAGATCTTGTATCTCTCTCTATGTATTTTTTCTAAAAGAGTTTGGAGGAGAGAACAGTGGGAGGGAGGGAGGGAGAGAGAGAGAGTGAAGAAGAAGAAGCAGAGCGTCGTGGAGATTTTGTATGGATCCAAATCTCGACACAGCTCGTGAGAGGAGAGAACTCAAAATAATAATTTTAAAGGAAAAAAAAAAAGCAAAAACCCGAAATTTGTTTATATGATGATAGAATTAGAATTAAAGAAACACTTCCGTTGGCAAAAGCTCTCTTCTTCTTCTCTCTATGTGGGTATTTGTTATTTATTTAATTTTTTTTTTTTTTNNTTTTTTTTTTTTGGGGGGGGGGGGGGGTTTAAAAATAATTAGTAAGTGTTGTTTGTTTTGTTTGGGTGTGAGAGCGTATTTAAGGGAGCAAAGAAGAGAAGCTTCCCATGGATAGATGTCTAATTAACTACATAATCGTATTCATTCACGCTCTGTTTTCTTTCTATTTTTAAAATTTTCTTGACCTCTCTCTCTCTCTCTCTCTCTCTTTCTCTTTCTTCTCCATGAAGACAGATCTTGGCGGTGCATAACAACAAATTGTATTTATTGACTCTTTTTTAATCCCAATTAGACTGAAAAGAAAAATTAGAAGATGCTTAATAATTAATGGAGTAATATTTTCCCTTATATGTTGGATTAAACTATCTATAAAATACAAGTCGTTATTGGACCGGTAGCACAAAAAAAAAGAATACCACTTACTAGTATGTGGTTAGGTCTCACTTTCTAAAGGTTATTTTTGTCGGTAGTTAATGATTTTTTTTACGGGAATGATTTCTCTAAGGTAGTAATTGTGTTTTATACCGTCATTGAATTTATAAACATCATAAAACCCCTAATATATGGTGTTTTTTAGATGCAGATCTGAATGTGTAAAATTGTTTTGACTTTGTATTCATCAAATTTGGAGTGTTTTTAAAGAACGACAAAACACATGATGTTCAATTCCATGACCATGAGAGAAAAAAAAAGAATGGTCGGTTTAAGGCCAAGTTCCTTTCAAAGAAAATTAATACGAGTTTTAATACTATATGCTTTAGAGCTCAGTATTTTCTCAAAGAAAACAAAATAATACTATGCATTGTATTCGATTTGGTTAATAATTTATCCTCTTATCCATCACAGAAACTTATAATGTTTTCCAAAAAGATATCTATACAAAACTCACGATCATTTATTATCAAACGCATTATTAGGAGACCAGTTGCCCACTTGTACACGCCAACCACGATAAGGTTAATATTGTGGCGATACGAGGCAAAATTTTGGTACTTTTCAAAATTTCCACTCACACCATCATGTATTTTCCTAGATATTTTCTAGTACTTTTTTATTTTATTTTTTTCTTTCTTCAATATTTGATCTTATTATATACACAAATTTTTCATTTGTAATCTTCTTATATATTGCAGTATTATTTAAGACGAGTGAGTTGTTTCATGCATATAGTAGGATTAGAAACCTGCATGTACGTAAATAAAGTGGGAGAGGATGGTGATATTTTCGCAATTCTTCTTGTTAAACAATATTTGCAATTTGTTAGTATATGTTTGTACTTATCAAAAAGAAAGATACTACGGATGATTTGACATAACATCACATAAAACAACGACGTGCGAATATATATAAGCAACGTTAAATATGAATGTTACCGTAAGAATGTAATATATATAGTCAGCCACATTGTATACACAATTTGGATGATTAATGCGTAACACAAAACTAGCCATGCTTTTGTACGAATGTCTATAGTTTAGCCTTTTGGATGGATCGAGGAATGTAACTCTACGGCTAGTTTTTCAATCTCGTAAATAGGCAAACAGGTGGTTTGTTTAAGAGCACTAAGGGTCTGAGACAGGGGATGCTTTGTCGCCTTATTTGTTTGTATTGGCCATGGAGGTTTTTTCGGGTCTGTTGCACTCAAGATATGAATCGGGTTATATATCCTACCATCCAGGAACTTCTGATTTGGAGATCTCCCATCTCATGTTTGCAGATGACATGATGATATTTTTTGATGGGAATAGTTTTTCCTTACATAGTATTTATGAAACTTTAAAGGACTTTGCAGGCTGGTCAGGGTTGCACATGAATAGGGAGAAGACACAACTCTTTCACGCAGGCTTGAGCCAATTCGAATCCAATGCTTTGTCAAGTTATAGATTCACAGATGGGTCTCTGCCTATTAGATATTTGGGTCTGCCCCTGATGAGTAGAAAGCTAAAAGTTGCAGAATACGCCCCTCTTATGAGAAGATTTCAGCTCGATTCAATTCCTGGACTACCAGATCTCTATCTTTTGCAGGCAGACTTCAACTGATTGCATCTGTAATTTCTGGAACTGTTAACTTTTGGATATCCACCTTCATTCTCCCTCTTGGTTGTATTAAGAAAATTGAATTTTTATGTTCAAGTTTTCTCTGGTCTGGTAGTATCGATAAGAGAGGAATGGTGAAAGTGGCTTGGTCTCAAGTCTGCTTGCCAAAAAATGAAGGAGGCCTGGGATTAAGGAGGTTTGCGGAGTGGAATAGAACTCTATGCTTAAGAATGATTTGGCTCATGTTTTCTAACAGTGGCTCTCTCTGGGTTGCCTGGCATAAGCATCACAACTGTAGCAATACAACAAGTTTCTGGAATTTGTCTGAAAAACCCACTGATTCATGGAACTGGAAGTGCCTGCTAAGGCTACGAGGTCTAGCTGAGAGATTTCTCAAATGTAACATTGGTAATGGCAGTCTCACCAGCTTCTGGTTTGACAATTGGACACCTCTTGGCCCTTTGATCAAAACCATTGGCAGTCACGGCCCTAGAGACCTCAGAATTGAGTTAAATGCAAAGGTTTCTGATGCATGCAGTTCTGAAGGTTGGAAGTTGGCAGATCCGAGATCTGAGCAGACACTGAGCCTTCATGTGCATCTAACCAGTATAGACAAGCCAAGTGATGAGAAAGGTTCAGACAGTTATGAATGGATGGTAGATAACAAAGGCTGCAATGGATTCTCTTCAACTAAAACTTGGTCTGTGCTAAGACCGAGAGCGGCTACAGTCGATTGGTACACTTCTGTTTGGTTTAAAGGGGCCACACCTAAACATGCTTTCTTTATGTGGATTGCAAACCTTGATCGTCTGCCTACAAAAATCAGACTTGAGCGCTGGGGTCTGCAGATCAATACATCATGCATTCTTTGTTCCGCTCATGCTAAAACAAGAGATCATTTGTTGTTGTCGTGTGATTACGCTCTGTTCCTATGGAATGCAATGAGCAGGAGATTGGAACAGCCACCCATATCTTTTCTTACATGGTCTGATTTACTCTCTTGGACGAAGGTTAAGAACAACAGGTCGCCACCTATCCTGCGTAAACTGATTGCACAATCAGTATTGTACGCCATCTGGAAACAGCGTAATAACCTGCACCACAATCAGATTCACGTGTTGCCATCAGTACTTTTCAAGTATATTGACCGTGAGATCAAGAACACCATTACTGCTAGAATTCTCAACAAGCGCTTCAAGAAACTGATGAGCTTATGGATTTAACGAAGTTAGAATTTTCTCTAATTTGTCCTGTTGCTTTCTTGTTTTATCTTTTTGCCGAGAAACCAACTACACAGACTGTATAATTTGTATCACCAAACTATTCATATTTATGTGATATTTGCAATTTAGCAAAAAAAAATATATATATATTTCTCATAGCAGCCCTCTCCGTTTGTCTCTAACCTTCATTTTAAACAGAAAATACAAACAAGAACCCCTAAAATTAATTATTATTTCCCTTTTTGCATAATAATTGTTTGACAAGTAAGAAGACGAATAATGATTATCCAAGTTTTTTTTCCGTCGACGATGAAATATCAGTTAAATCCCATGATAGAGAACGGGATCAGGTTGTTTCACAAATTTCCAATACGCAAAGAGACACCACACACCAAGCATCCTTCAATATTTTATAATTTTTTGTGTTTGGGGAAATGTATGATTCTATACTAACAAAACAAACAAACGAAGAGATAAGTAATACTGACATTTGGGTAAAACGAGATGGTACATCAAAAGACTGAAAATTTTAAACATGCATGGTAAAACAAATCATATGTGATGGAAAATTAAGTTATCACTTAATTATCACCCATTTAAAACTGGACCTGTTTATTCACACGCAAAAGAAAAACACAAGTAAGACCCATAGTTATAATCACTTTTAGCTCATAAATGCTAATTAATCATTAAAGTTTCTTTATCAGCCAAAAAGATTAGAGGTTAACTAGTAGTTACAGAATTTATGGCTTCCGTTGCCGTATTGCCTGTATCCTGTGCCATCCTAGTGTGTACCTATTTGTTTGTAGTATATACTCCCTCTGTTCTTAAAAGATTGATGTTTAGAATATTCCTTCTGTCATTAAAAGATTGATGTTTAAAATATTTTACACATTTTAAGAAAATAATGATTACTGAATTTAAATATATTTTTTTCTTTGACTAAAGAAATATTATTTAATTTTAAACCAATAACAATTCAAAATTTTAAATATTTTCAATGATTATTTTTTGAAGTTTACAAAACATCAATCTTTGTGAGACAAAAAATTATCCCAAAACATCAATCTTTGTGGGACAGAATGAGTACTATTCTTTTTTGTAATAATTTTTTTTTTCGTTTAAGAGAGATTGATTTTTTCGTTTTTATATATTTTTATAAACTAAAAAAAATATTTTCAAAAAAAAAATCATAATCGAGATTATTTAGACTTATTAAATTACTATTAGTTCTAATCATAAAAAGGTGTTTAGTGTGAAAATGTAGTGCATATATAATTAATAAATATGAATATATATTTTTTAATTTGTATGAAAATTAACTTCTGAAAATATTATTTTTTAAGAGCAAATGGAGTTAGTAAATTCAACAAAATTAACCATATGTGATTAAAATAATGATTAGTGATTATATCAAGAATGCAAAATAATTATATTCGTTCTTGCATTCTTATGTCTGAACAGAATTTATTGGATCAGTGCATCACCATATATATATATATATAATTATAAACTGATCAGAATAAAAAAAATTGGTTTTTTTTTCTTTCTTTCTGAGAACTGAAATAGTAGTAGATAAAACGGGGAGTTGTGGGTCCCATTTTGTAACGCGGTAATATGTCGGTGGCTCCATATATCTGACGTGGCATATGTGACGGTGACTGTAAACGTACACCCGTATACAGGCGATTACGAGACTATGTTTGGTTACAAAGATAATAATAAAACGTAGATAAGTTTTAGTGTTGCACGGTATTCGAGTTTTCTTGTGTTGTGGCGGACCGTGACAAAGGAAAACTTCACGGATCGTTTAATTCTGGATCACATGTGATGTTTAACTATTTCCCAATTTTTCTTGATTCAACACTAAAAAAGAAAATGCAAATGTTTTATGTTATATTTATTCAAAATTTATGCGCACAAACCAAATTAAAACAAAAATAGAATTGGAAATGTTTAGTTAACTCAAGACTTGAGATCTTTGGAAACGTACAGATAAAATGCATTTACTTATATGTACATACATGTGAATTTGTATGCGACGTGCAATGTATCTTTTAGAATTTCTTTACCGACGAGTTGTAATTAATCAGAATTTTGTCTCTGTGTGTGTACACAGACACATTTTTTTGGCTTTGTGGATCTAAAACACGTGATGATCGTGTGATAGAAAATTTAATTTTGGAATTTTACATGTACTTTTTTGTCCATAGGTCAAAGAATGGACCAGTCAGAGATTATGAATCTAAAAGCATGTATATATTAGTGTTAATTAATTATATCATTAGAATAGTAGTAGTAGTAGTAGTTTTACTATACCATGATAATATTATGCCGACGCTTGACATTGTAAAATAAAAAACGGGTATTACAAATTTTTGACATTCAAGGTTGATGAGGAAAAAGAGTGAAACTGAACAAACTCAACGAGGAAAATCATAGCTTTGATGATTAGAATAATTTAAGAGTAGATAGAGATAACTAAACTTATACCACCAGGGACAGTCGTCAACTGTTTACTTAATTTTGTTTTCAATGAAATCTATTCATTTTCTAACTAATTAAGAAATAATGTTTGATTTGATTCAAGTCGTCACATGCGACTTATTTTTTTCTGTGCTTAAAAAATGATAAGATGGAATAGACACCGACATAGTTTGAACTTTTGTATAAACCGATGTCGACTGACCGAGGAATACTGTATTTTTGTAACGCCATTCTCAATATGCATAACACATACTAATTTTTTTTTTTTGGGTTAAAATATAATGACATCTTTAAAAAAATGTAACTAATACATGAGATGAGATGGTTAAATTAACAAACAGATAAGTGTAGTTAATAAATGAGAGTAACATCTTTGTTCTTGTGGTTCTTTTTCTTAATGATTTACAAAACAGTTTTGGGGAAAGTTTTATGAAGACGTAAGATGATGAAGAGATGTATGTATATAGACGACAACTCATAATAAAACAAATATATCTTAGAGACAAAACGGTCCAAAGGTTACAAAAGATACGCAAATAAAGTTACTTTTTCACTACGTTCCATTCCATTCCATTCCATCATCTCTTCCGTTATATCGACATGGCTACAGTCTTGTTGCATGGAAAATCATCATATCTTTTGAGTTTACAAACGTAGAAACAAAAATAATAATATTAACAAAAAAAAGACTTTTTTCTGGTCCAGATCGATGTTACTAGATAAGTTTTTGTCAAAGATGTTACTAGATAAGTTAGTCGTACAATTTTGGGAATTTAACGAAAATTGCTTTTACTGGCAAAAGAGGAAACGTAATGCATATTACTGGTATTTTACAAATACTCGTGTCATATTATCTGTGATTTGTGAATAACTCCGAACTATTTAATTAGTAAGTAGTCTATTTATTTTACAAATAAAATACTCGTGTGCATTCGTTGACTTTTTGGTATTAATCACAAAAGTAATGAGTTACCACAGTGTGATTTGTATTTTTAGTGCAGATTTTTGAATAAAAATTCAGTTTTCATTCTTCTTACTGGAATTTCTTAACTAAGAAATACAATTATATGGTGTTGGACTGTTGGGGATAAGAAAAAAAATCAGTAATTTTCAAAAACATCCACAAATGAAACAATTAAGAAAATAGATAGATCTGTTAGTTGATTATATATATACTCTTGTTAAGACCAGATATATAAGTCAAAAATGGTTCCACATTACATAACCGTGTGTCGTGGATCTCAACCCAATATTTGACTCATTGAAACAATTAATTAAAAAATGAATTATCAAAATTCGACAGAGTGGATTCTCCAACTTATTTGTAGGTTAATGTGGAGGTTGTCGTTCCATTAATGTCAGTGCCCTATTTCCTAACCTCACTACGCTCTTTCTTACTCGATATTAGTATTACTGTATTTTTTTTCCCCTACATTTTAGCACGAATTGATTTTATTTTAATTTTAGGTTATATAGCACCACAAGTGGACTTTTTGGTCAGTGCTTAAATAATTTGAATTACAACTTCTGTATATTATTAAAGTACCAAGTACCAACAAAAGGCGATCATAATTCGTAACTAGTAACCGTAGTTGGGGACAAAAGTCAAACGACCTCGCTACGTTACGTATTTTGCCAATTCATACACGCTGTCGGAACTAATTTATGTATATACGCTACTTTTTAATTACACTTTTGTAGTATTTTTTTTCAAGTACTTTTTTTTTGAATTTTGTCGTTTTTACTTTACTCTGTTTTATTTTGTTTTTTTCCTCCATTATTAAATTATTTATGTCGGGTTTTTTCAGATGAACTTTTCTTTAAATGTCAATGAACTAAATCATAAGTGTAAGCATAAAAATGGTGCTTTATACGCGTTTTTGTTTACCTCATGAATTTATATCAAAACCAATAGTAATACTTAAAACTGACTAATGATTGATTTCTAATGCTCATAAGTCAAAAACAAAAAATCATAATCGTCCAGGCGTCTTTTTAAAAACCTTTTACCTTTTTAATCACGGGATATTTTACAAAATACGAAGTTGCTCTTCTGTAGTGTGTACCATATAGTATATTATAACTACATAAGATATTCGTCTGTGTGTGACGGTAGATCTGGACGACATAGTATGAGTCATTTTGTCTTGGCTTGCCTCACTTTTCAGAGTTATGATAAATTGTCCACAGTTATGGACTATATTACATGCACGTCCCAGCCTCCCAGGTTTATTATTATGTGACAATACTCGTTAAAGGATGTATATCTTTAAAAACTAGGTTTTTTCCTTATCTTTATTGACAGCAGAAAAGTCGGTTAATCATGAGTTCATGACGCGTAGTACAAGCCCAGAGATACCAACAAGTACTAACAAGTGAAGTGAAAATTTGATAACATTATAAATTTAAGTGATAAACTTTATTCAATATGATATTATGATTGACAAAGTTTCGGCCGCGGACTTGAAAACTATGTTCTTTATATATCTCCAAAATATATATCAATATTGGATATCAACAAACGAATTTTTAAAAAATCCCAATTGCATGGAACAAAAGGAATTTCACATTCTTAATATATATATATATATATATATATATAAAACATATTGATAGAAACTTGCACCTAATTTCCTCAACTAACTTGACCTTAAGTGCTACCAAATCCACCACTCTTTATATTATTTAACGTAACTATACATCAAATTTCTGTTACGACTTACGATATATATATATATATATAACCAATGGAATCTCATTGTAACATCGATAAAGATTTCATTTTTTTAGAGAAACTTCAAAAATATATGTACAAATATACCAAAAAATAATGAATACATATATTACCGGCGATATAGAAATATTAAAATTCCTTTATAAATATTACAATTCGTGAGGAATAAATGATTTCAGTGGATAACAAGAGATTGGATTACTTTGTTTTAGTGGCGACAAGATCAGACTTATCATTAGTAAAACTATTCGATGTATATCATATAAGATTTAGAATCTACAGCGGCCAGAACAAAGCTTAAGCTTCATTATTGTCCACTCGAATCCAAGAGTTGTAACTCAAAGTCGACATTTCGTTTTCCAAAAGTTGATGGCTATCCATCTTTTGTCCCCTATGTTGAGATTATTTAGTTTTGTTTTCTTTTGGAGAAATTAGATACTATGTAAAACCAAAATTGCATTGAAACTTAAACCCGTTTTATGGCGAGACTTGTGTCTTGACTCTTGTCATTTAAGACGCCAAGAATTATCAGCTATATGAATGAGTCTATGACTGAAATCGTAATAAGAAGATTCGGACGCTGGTTCTTGCATCATAAGGTAAAACATTTTTAACTGTTAGACCACTATGAAATGATTTATTTTAATTTTTATGCATTAAATAGATGCACAAATCATAAAAATGATCAAATGGGAGAAAATTATTAACGTAAGATAACGATATAAAGCACAAATCATAAATGATCAAATGGGAGAGAATGAGATATGGACCAAATTAGAGAAAAGGGGCTTTTGCAAAATTCTCAAAGGAATAATAATTATTAAATGAATAGTAAAAAAACAAAATTAATATCAACAAAAAGAAATTCCATGTGATTTCTTTTAACACTGGGTTGGTGGGGGCTCCTCTCTTCTTCTCCCCCTCTCTTTCTTTCACGTCAAATGTTATAAACCCTTTTCTATCTCTAAAACCCGACCATAAAAAAGGCATTTGCCACAAATATCACTCCCTCTTAAGTTCCTCATGTCATGTGCACACATGCCCATTGCATGTGTTGTTGATCTCATCATCAAAAGAAACCCTTTTCTATCTCTAAAATCCGACCATTGATAATGATTTTAAAACACTCAAGATGATGAAAATTTAGGCCTTGAATGGCTTCAGATTTTATATCAGATTTTGGCTTTTGATTATGCAAAATCTACTTTTTCAGCCATTCATGATTTTTTTTAAAAATAGATTTACTAAATATTAGGGAAACAAGATTTTGCTAGATTTTATCAATTCTATTTTGTGAGTTTTTAGGAAAATATTAGGTAACTTTTTTTTTTCTTTTTTTGTTTTGTTCTAATATAAAAACTATAATAAATTCAATAAAACCCTTTAAAAATAGTTATATACAAAAACCAAAAACAAATCAAGTTACAGTTAAGTTTTTGCAAAAACTAAAATCTACACCAAATTTCAAAAACTTAAAAAACCAAAAACTAAAAGCCAAAAACTAAAAACTATTTAAAAACTACAAAACATTCAGGACCTTAAAGTAACTGGAACTGAAAGATTTTAAAACGAATAAATTATCGAAGATTTGTTTTCGTAGGGATATATATACCGAGGATTGAATTTTTGACCAGTTTGGGGTGTGACGGCTTTCCCTTTAAACGTGTATAAGAAAGTTGTAGGGACGAATTTATACGTATGGAAAAACTTAGGGGAACGAACATGTGAGAGAATTGAAGAGAGAGAGATAATGACTAATGAATTGGAGTTTTCAAGTGATTTAGATGGGTACCAATATCCTCATGCTTTTAATCTTTCTTTCATTTTTATAATTGCTTCATGACGCCTTAATGACCATGACATGACTGATGGATAAGCGCCACTTCGTCATTTGTGAAGAGAAAAAAAACCTTCGAACTTGGTGGGCTTCTGAGAGGCCCAATTTTTATAATATAATGGATGGGTTTTTTCGTTTCATGAAAAAGAAAACCCAAAATTTAGTAGTCCCTCTGTGTAATAAGTACACATGGGAAAATTAGTGGGGCTTGATATAAAAAACGGATTGGGGTGAGAGAGGCTCGAACTCTCGACCTCAGGATCACTCAGTAGCTATGAGACCTACGCGCTAGCCAACTGCGCCACCACCCCAGATGTCTTTTCTTTCAAACTCTATATTAATAACTTTCAAAAATTAGTTAAGCATAGCTGCATAGGTTATATTTTTTGGTCTTCTCAAGGTTTATTTGCTTTTCTTTATCACGCCTATGTTATTTATATACGATTGAATCCAAATAAATTGGAATGTTTGTAAAGATTGGTATTTTTAAAATCAGTGATCGACGGACGAGGCTATTTTTTTGCAAACACAAGTCAAGAGAAGACAACGAAGTAGAAAGCAGTTGAAGCGTGACAGTAAGTCCACGTGGAAGGGGAGCTCGAGACAGTTCATCGGAATCTCTCTAACTGTCTCTCCTCTTTGCCACGTTGCCTTGGCTCCACTTTGCTTTACCTGTCTGTCTGTCTCCTTTTTTTGATTTTTTTTTATTAACCCCAGTTTATAGAAACTATAAACAAAACAACAATCTGTGTTTTCGTTTTAAATATTTATTGGTCCATAACCTTTCAAGAATATCCAAAGACTTGCAAGAAGTCTATATTTGATTAAGTATATATAGTAGTACGTTAAGAAATGGATGAATAAGCAGGCATGGATATTTGTGTGCTCGCGTTGGTACACATTTTAAGCAATATATATTAGCTTGGTTATCACATACACAAAATCGAATAGTTCTATTATACCAATTAATTATAAGGATAAAAATTCGGCATATAGTAGGGTGGACTTGGTGGATATATAAGAAAAGCGAAAAAGGGGTTTAGAAATGATGATGAGGAATAAGGATGGTCGTGCGTGCGTGCGTCTATCAAAGCTGCTCTGCAATGAGCTCATCTCATGTAATACTTTACAACATGTAATTTATGACTTCTATCTTCCTGTTCAAACTACACTACAAGTCTACACCCATATAAAGAACTTATATTAGCACATATATAGAATGTACTATTTTGAAGACCAAGATAGTTAGACAATTCAATCGATATGTTAATAGAAAGCGCTGCTTGAGAAGAAAAATGTTAATAGAAAGCGTTACTATGATTCTTTTTAGCTAGGGGTCTAGGATATTCGACTAAATATACAGTTTAATGTTTTTTTTTTTTTTTTTTTTTTTTNTTTTTTCTGACGGCGTCAAATGTTTTTATAGTTATGCATATTACTTTTTAACAACAATGGGTTTGATTGGTAACAGTTTTTAAAAACTTTACAAATATACAGTTTTAATATTTACCGATCACAAAAACTTTACCAAAAACTTTACTCTCAGTTTTTTTATACAGCTTTTATGTACAATTTTTTCTTACAGCTTTGCACTATTCACTAAAAGCTTACAGCTTTTTGGTACAGCTTTCTATACGTTACCAATCAGACCCAATATCATGTTTTCATTATGTAACGAATATGGAAACGGCAAGGTTTTGTTTGCATCGTTTAATTTCTCAGTTATATATTTTACATGCCAAAGTATTTTTTATTAATGAAAATAGTATACATTTCAAAATTTTAATGGCTAGTAGGGCCACTTAGCTTATATATGCGAAGAACTTCGCATAAACAATTTAGATCATAACAAATTAGACAACTCAATGGTCAGAACTCAGAACTAAGAAGTAACAACAATGTCAACATTTCATCTATGTCAAACGTTTATATTTTATTATAGTCATATAATCCCCGGGTGATATGTATATATATATGAGGTCATGTTAAGAGAATATTAGTGTGATTAGAGTCGTCGACTCATATAATCTGAGAATGAAAAATTTGGATTATACACCAACTAACGTGGCTTGAAACCATATATATAAAGCATTTAAATAAGGAATAAGTAGACGACAAAAAAATAAAATAAAAAATAAAAAAATAAGGAATAAGTAAAGACCATGTTTTTAAATATATTATGGCTGATATATAACATGACTACATGATCAAAACAATCATAGTTTCATAGTTGTAAATATGGAGTTGTAAATATGGAGGATGAGAAATCTTTAAAAGGGATCTATCCGAAAGTCAAGAGCGTCTTCGTCAATATTTTGATTAATTTTTCTTATATGGTTTGGTGGAAAGAATAATGGACTTCCACTAATCATGAAGACTCATTAACAAAATCTGTTTGGCTTAATCTTTAAAATAAATATATGATATTTGACACACATACACACTTTACATCGTTTTTGACAATATGATTGAGTGCCTATATATATTTATTTGTGAAATATGAACATCGGGTTGTCAGTTAGCTATAGACATGTCATTCTTTATGATAATATACCCAAATAAGATTATGGCATCACGAAATTATGCCCAATAATTATTCGGAAATAAATCTTCGAATGTAGAATTATATAAGTATATGAAAAATCTAAATTGTAAAAAGAATGTAATTCTAAAATCCAGACTGTTCTTTTGTCCGTCCGTCCATAGCTTTCCAGTAAGCTAATGATTAAAGGAAAGGTTCAAGTACATGTTAGCATGTGAGAATAAGGAACAAGTCCCATTATTCAATAGAAAAAATATATAGATATATGCATTTAAGTTGATACTGAAAGTATAATTAATTAATTTCATTGTGAAAATATATAAAACTGTCATCAGTGTATGAATCACACGAAACCTACAGAGACAAGCAGGAGGAAGAGAACAAGAGACCAACTCAAACGAGAACATGGGAAATGATAAAACAAACTGTATGAAACTTATCAAACAACTGTATAGTTTTGACATAATCTGCATATTACTAAATATACTCTAGGGAATTAAGATAATTTATCTTTAAATCACCCAAAATTTGGATCACAGATAAAAAGCATTAAAATATCGAATATATATTTCTAATGATGACAGAAGACAGTATTAAATATTTTTTTTTTAAATTTTTTGATTGAAAATGTAAGATTCAGTATTAAATAAAAGTTCATTTCTAATACAATCAAGACCTTTTTGAGATTCTTTAAATTCAACCATTATACTAACTAAAACTTAATAGAAATCAATCACACTATCTGGTTAACTAATATATATATACCTTGATAAGATATAGTATAGTTAAGAAATAATTAAATCTTTGATTATTACATAAATAATTAGATAAACCAGAGTAACGTCGTTATAACTAAAAAGAAGATATCAAAATATATATTATGGAGAAGAAAAGTTGTGGAGGAGCTATAATGTTAAAACCTGGCAAATTAGACAGCGAAGACATACTCGAGTGCTGCCTTGTCACACTCTTTCTCTCTCTCTCTCTTTCCTTCTTCTTCTTCTTACAAAACCCTCCAATCCCAATTCTTATACTTCCCCAAAACAATCTTTTATCTCTCTCTGTCTCTCTTCTCTCTCCCTCTCCGTATGTGTAGGGTCGGAGTCAAATACGACACTGTTTTAAGGGTTGCAATTTGCAACCTTTTGATTGGTCTCTCTTCTCTTTGCCCAACCAAAAACAACCTTTGATGATATAAAGATCAGCCAACTTTGTCCATTCCAAATCTCTTTCCTTTTTCCCCTAATGTTTTAGACAATCCTACTTTCCATATTTATTTATTTTATTAATTTCTATTTGTTTTTTGGGGTAAAATATATCATCATCATCATCATCATCATCATCATCATCATCATCGGAGAACTCCATATTTGTTGATCGTGATATTAATTAAATAAATGTCTCAAACGAGCTATTACCGATCACCGTTCGGAGACACGACTTACACCAAAGTGTTCGTTGGAGGATTAGCATGGGAAACTCCTACGGAAGAAATGCGTCGTTACTTCGATCAGTTCGGGGAGATTCTTGAAGCCGTCATCATCACCGATAAAAACACCGGCAAATCTAAAGGCTACGGATTCGTAAGTTCCTTTTTCTCCATCTTTCTTTTGTTTCACGTTTTGAAATTAAGGGTTTTATTTGCTAAAATTTCTCCGATCATCGTTGATTTAATTAGGTGACCTTCCGGGAGGCAGATTCTGCGACAAGAGCCGTCGCTGATCCAAATCCGGTGATCGATGGGAGAAAAGCTAATTGTAATATTGCATCTTTTGGACGGCCTAGACCATCGCCGCCTCGAGGTAATTGTTTCTTCTTAACTTGAGATTACTCCGTAAATTTTTTTCTTTTAATGAGTTTTAATATGATCAAATGATATATTATTGGTTTGGTAAGTTATCAATATTATCTTTAAGACTTTAAGGTATTTTTGATCGTCTAAAACATTAGTTGTACATTTCTCAATTATGTTATGTGCGTAGTGTTAACCACTCAAATCCCATTTTTGAGATCGTGAATTACTAGTTTTTGAAACTTGATCAGTCAGCAATGTACTTAGTTTTCAATCGTTTGGTTTACTATTTCTCTGTATAGGACGAGGACAAACAGGAAGTCCGAGTCAATACCAAAGTGGAGCACCATCAGCCTATACGGGGATGGCTGCACCGCTGCCACCGGCTGCAGCTGGCCAGCTCATGTATCCGTCCTACGGGTAAGCTAATTAATGGCTCCAATTATTTAAAACCCCAAGGATTTAGTTAAGAGATACTTATTATAAATGTTTCGCATAGATAAGGACATGGTCCATTGCGATAGAAATGGTAGGAGACAATTTAATGCATCAATCGGGCCACTTGTTGTCAGGCTGTAAATATGATAACATAAATATGTACATTAAAAAAAAAAAAAAATCCTTGCAATGAATTTTATAATTGTTCGTCTTCAAAATTATAGTCGTCTTCAAAATATGTTGAGAAAACCCTTATCGTGCAAGACTGTAATACTAAAATCAAGGTTTATTAATAAATCTTTTTTAAGTTTAATAATAAACAAGTAGAATTTGTATTTTCTGAGGAAAATCATAAATTTTTCTAATTTTGTTTTTACAGAGAATCATTCAATTCTTGGTTTTTTTTTCAGGTACACCTATAACCCTGATCAGTTTGGGTACCACCAAGTAAGACTCTCTTTCTCTTAGTGACATATACATACGCAGCATGAAAAGCAAAACCGAATTTAATCATGAAGTGCAAGATATGAAATTAATAATAGATTTTACGTACAAAACGTATCTTGCACATGTCGACCACTTACATAATGCATGAAAAACACTAGCACATGCATGTTTGTTGTAAACATAGACATCCATTATGATGATCATATATACATGCAGCAGGCACTGTACAACACACAGTTGCAGCAAGCTCAGTACTATCAGCAGCAACAGCAACTATATGGAGGGGGAGCAACATCACCATCATCATCAGGAGCAACCATCATGCCTTCTCCTTACTATTACGGATATTCTCTTCAAGCCCCTAGAGTACCATACCAACATCATCATCATCATCTTCCTCAACCATATAATCCTCAACAACAGCATCAACGGTTTTCTTCTCCTTCTTTCCTCGTTTACCCATCCAATTCCTCTTTTGCCCCTCCTCTCCAAGGACTACTCTCTTCTTCCACCGGTACGTAACCTTTCTTCGACTCTCTCTTATTTATTTAAATGATTCTTAGGAATCTTACGTACATCTAAAATAAGATACTACGTGAATATATGTAACATGGGTTAGTCCATCGAAACCCTAGATTGTCAGTCCAAAAAATGTCATTCAGCTCGAGATGATTAGAAGAACCACATGCATCATACCGAAAATACGTGTTAGAAATCGCACATCTAAAAAAAGTTGCAATCTAAAGTAGTATATATGTGACATATATAGATCATCAATTGATTTCAAATTGAAAATCTTAGCAACTTAACGTTATTAAATTGTTTGTATAAATGATCGAACGACATGTCTATCATCATGTGTAATTGCATTAATCATTCATGCACTGCACGTAATTGATCCTTCATACTGTCTTAAACTCGAAAAAGAAACAAATAAAAAAGTTATGCACTCTTAAGAGAAGAAAAAAGAAAAGGGGATATTGGGTAGAAATGGAAAAGAAAAGGAGAGTGAATGATTGGAGAGAACAGTGAATAAAGGATAGCATGTGGAGTGAGCTGTCTATTTCAATTACATTGGTATATGTGTCTCTTCTATCATCTGTCAATTTGGTCGCAAATTGTCATGCCAGTGAAGCCACCATACACTGACAACATCTACTACACTAACTTATAATGTATATGTGCATTTTCGTTTTGGACACTCTGTGTGTGTCTAAATCCAACATTTGATTATTGCATTGTCACCATTTTCAGTATTATTGATTGATTTAGCTGAATGATTCTACTCAAACTACATATTTATTTTGATCTAAATCAAATTATAAGTTGCAAAATTAGTACTGTATAACATTCAATATAGTTGTCAGATTTTATCCGGATATATAATTATATTTTTATGGCCTTTTCTTTTTCTAGAATCTGAAGCAGTACCACAACAAGTATCAACATCATCAGCAGAAGGCGAAGCAACAACAACTGCTCCTGAAATTACAGCCAGCAGCAACACCAAAGAACCTAATTCAAGTTCTTGATCTTTCTCTCTCATTACCCAATTTGTACAATCTTCACATTTTTACATCTCTCTTTCTCTCTCTCTCTCTATCTCTATCTCTGAGAAAACAAGAAAAAACAGCTAATTCATTTATTTCTCAACCAGAGCTATGACTTGAGCCCCAACCAAGAAGACCGACTCAAGACTGTCAAAAACTTTAAAAGACGGCTCTATCTCTTATCCTATTTTTGTTTTTCTCTTTTCTGACGGAACATATATAAATTGAGTTTCTTCATAATTCTTTTTATTACTCATTTATTTTTTTTCTAATAATCTTAACTTTATGCTATATATCGTTTTTTTTTTTGTCAAATATACACCCCATTAACTTAATTATAAAGTTTTTGGTACTCTACCTTAAAGATGAGTATAAGAGCATCTCCAGTGGAGAGTGCTCTATGAATTACTCTTCAATTATGGTAAAAAAAAAATTGAAAAACTCATAATATAGCTCAAAAATCCGAGAATCGCTTCTTCCGGAAGGAGTTGGAGCAATCCAGAGCAAATCATAAGCAACCTCAAATTTAGATTGGTTGTAGGGTAAAAAAATATTTTTTTTCTTTTCCGACCCTTTCTCTCTTTTCTCTCCCGATGGATTGCCAATTCACCTCAAGTCCGGAAAACTCGTCGGCGGATGTTGCTTCTGATGGCCTACGGAGGACGGCGAGGCCCACCGGCTAGCGATTAGGTTCGGATTCAACTTGAATTAAACTTTGATTAGTCTCTGTTCGGATTCAATCTAATGGGGGTAACTATTAGATTGTGTATCCATTGTCTCTTCTTTCGATCTCCCTTGCTCAAACTTTGTTTTCGTTGAGCTGTTGTTCCTATTCTTTTTTTTTTNTTTTTTTTTTTTTTTGTAGAAAGGAGATAAGAGAGCCAGACAGCCAGAAATGCTAGGCCACAAGGTTAGATTTTTTGTTGTTATATTGTGTTACTGTTACCAAACAAGACCTTGAAACTCTTGGCTAGAGAGTCCGCTTCCTACCAATTTGTTTTGCTGCATTTGGTCTGACATTTATTTGAATGGAACCGGCAACGTACTTGGAGATTTTACTGATTAGAAATGGTTTCAAGTCTCTCTCTTTCAATGTTTCTTCTATGTAGCTTTAAGAACCTGTTTTGTCTTTTTATGGTTATGTTTTGAGGTTTTGTCTGAGAGTGAAGTCAGATTGCTTTGATTCTTCTATGTAGCTTTAAGAATCTGGCAAACATTTATTCATTGATCCTCTGTTTTGTCTTATTTCTTGGCGATGTTTTTGTGTTGATGTGAGAGTAATATCAAATTGGTTTTATTCATATGTGTTGCGTTTTTGTGTTTGTTGTATGAGAGTTTTAAAATTAAGTTGATTTGATTGTTTTGTATAGCTTTCAAGAATCTGAGACATTTCACATTCTAGTGGATCCTCTGTTTTGTCTGTTTCTTATGTTTTCGAAATTTGCAGGTTTTATGCTTCTGAAGTACTTCTTGCACTTGAGTTGCAGAGTTTCGTGAGTCCTACACTGATTCAATCAACTTCACAACCGTCTTGTCATATTGCTTCGTACTGTGGCGGTCAGATTCAATATAAGATTCATCAGTGCAAAATTATATATGAGCTTTAACACATGATGTTGTGTGTGGTTTGATGTGTAGCGGAGGATGAGTTTGACATCCATTGTGGCGGTCAAGTCTCCTACTTCATCTAGTGACGCTCCCATTAGGAGAACCATCTTGGCCATGGAAGCGACCTCATATACATTCAGAGGTTTCTTCCCTTTCAATGAGCTGCTTCATTCACTAATATTGTAATCTCTTTGTATTAGATGTCTTGATAAGGTTCATTCACTAATATTGTAATCTCTTTGTATTGTAATCTCTTTACATACATTTTGATTCAATTAAAGGTTTACATACAATTAAGAAACTTGAAATTGTTTATAAATTTTGAATTATAATGATTAAGCAATTTTATAAGGTTTCTCTAGTGGAAAGTGATTTTGTTTAAAGTTCTTAGTGGATTGTTTTGATTAGTTTAATATTAATTATATGATTAGTTTAGTTTTGAGTAACTTAGATGAGTTTCTTGAGTGGAGATGGTCTTACAACCAACTAACTTATACAGGAGGAAAGAAAGCCATAGTGTGTTGCTTAAACAGAAGCACAACACCCGGAACAAGCTACAACAAAGGGTAGAGCAAGCTTGCGATCATCTACAGTAGAAATAACAAAAGGTACAATAAATACATAAACTAAGATAAAAAGGTCTTAAGACCCTATAGATAGTGAGAACCACCAGGAAGATAGGCCACATGAAGTGACAGTAGGCTGCCCAAGACCTATTCATTGGCCGCGAAACGACGATAAACCTAGCTCGCACTAAAGATGATAAGTCATCAGCTCCCTGGAAAGGGAGAGTAGGTTGGGAACAAGTTCCCAGAAGTCGAGTGACGGAGAAAAGATCTGAGATAAGACCATCTTGCCACACTCTTGTGAAAGAGCTTAACCGAATGAATAACAGAAAGGGTGAATCAAGACGAAATTGTGTAGTCAAGGGAATGGACTCGTCGAGGAAATTGCTCTCCACTTGAGATGAAATAAATAAGAAATGGATATTAAAATTGGCCACAAGGCAAAGCTTCTTGTAAAATGTCTCTCATCGAATGAGGAAATTAAACTATTTTTATTAGAACAAATAACCTCCCAAAAGGGGGAAATTCTTTCACATAAGAAAATTGATAAACGTTGTGGGCACAAAACAAGAAATACAATGACATATCCATTGATTAATTTGCCGGAAAAATAATCATGCTTAGAGATACATGGGCTGGAATGGGAGCACTTAATACTTGTTGGGCCTAAGTCCATTAAATGAAAAGTGAAAGACTGGCCATGTGTTAGCCCACTAGGATTGACAACTCCGTTTAGATGGGAAAACAAGGTAAACGACCTTCTTCTCCGTTGCAGCTCCACACTAGATATGAGCAAAGTGAGGTGGCGGTGCTGCTTGGAGGCGGAACTATCATCGACCAAGGAGGTCGAGAGGCAAACCAGAACAGTTTTTTTGGAGGGAATACCCGAGATAGATGGAGAATTGGTTGAGCTAGAGAAAAGTCTCGACAACGGCAAACCGTTTAGTCGGAAGGAGAGGTCAATCGTTACAAGTGTAGCCGGCAGAGCTCTGAGAGAGCAACAGCTTGCCAAACTAGGTGAATCTGCTTCAACTTTGGTGGCTTTGGTGTTGAGCGGCAGAAGGGTGATAACGGATGGGACTTCCGCTCCAAACAGTGTCGGAAATGGCTCTCACCGGGACTGAGGACTTTCTCTCTATAGACCATGAGCGTGTAACAGATCTCTCCCATGAGAAGGAAGACTCAGAATCTCTCCCCAAACAGGGGGAAGTCGGAGCTATCAATTTTACACAGGAGATCTTGCCGGAAGAGTACATTGACCGGCTCTGACCGAAAGCAAAACCGTCTGAGACTAGATCTGATAACTCAACCAAGTGGAGATGGCCGAGACCTTTAAGGAGAAGCATAGATAGCTTATGAAACTGCATCCGACAAAACTCTTTGAGAATACAATCCCCTCCGACCACTGACAGTCTAGAAGATGTAGAGAGGTCGGGAAAAACGACCACTGACAGTCTAGAAGATGTAGAGAGGTCGGGAAAAAAATTTTGGTTATAAACCACGAAGAACACATGTTTTCGCCGGAGAAACTCAAGAGCAGTGTCACCCGGTTTGCTCGCCGTTCTCGCCAGTACCAAGGAAGGCTGGCGGAATTCCAGAATGTCTCGTCGGCAACTAGAAATGCCGGCGGAAGTGGACCAAAAGTGTTCGAGTAACTGAACCCGAGAAAGTAGAAACAAGCGCCGGTCAGCACGGAGAGCCAGAGATTTGTCGCCGGAAGAAGCTCATATTGTAGATGAGCGACTACCTCGACTTCCGTGTCTGAGAAATTGTGATTAATAGTGTTTGTGTTCATGTTTGATTTTTTTTTGGGTAGTGTTATGTATATTCTGTGTAACGAAGAACCATTCTGGATGAGCTTGTGTCTCAGAAGAGCTAAAGGTCCTCTTGACTACAAAGGTTCTTGGAAAAAAACTACATTGCATCTGTAAGTACTTTTTGGAATTTATGTTCAATGAAACAATTTGGCTAATGTTGAAAGTTTCAGACTCTCTCCCTGGATTCTTTGTGTTTATGTGAAAAAGTGTTGATTGATTGGTTTTTCTGATGTTACAGAGAAGGAGTTGCTCCAGAAAATGACGCTTACAAGAAACCTTTGCATTTTGATGGTAATTCCCGCTTGATGCATACTTTACTCTTTCAAGACTTTTTCTGTTCATTCCATTCTCTTATACGAGAAGGTCTCGTTTTGGTTCTGCTCTTGTGCAGGATTCAATTCGTTGTATTTGTATAAACGATTCTATAGGTGTAATACATCTCTTGACGGGTTCTCTTTTGATGATGGCAATGTGGAACGTAGGAGAGATATCTCTTTGGATGAGTTTTCCAAGGAATATGACGCCAAGAAACCTATAAGTTTCAATCTTTTAAATCATGTGTATATGAAAAGGTTATGTCTTCTTGTGGCTAGTAAAAGAGATTTTGATCTGTTAGAATTTTCCAGATAGGTGAATTGTTTTTTGTGATGTTGTTACTGTCTATGGTTTTAGGTTTTGCTTTCTGGCCTTGCTGATTCTTGGCCAGCCAGTAATACGTGGACAATCGACCAACTAGTCGAGAAATATGGTGAAGTCCCGTTTAGAATATCTCAAAGGAGTCCCAACAAAATTTCCATGAAGTTTAAGGATTACATCTCATATATGAAACTCCAGCGGGATGAAGATCCTCTGTACGTTTTTGACGACAAGGTACGAGAAACAGTTTTGTAACTTTATACAAAACTTTCTTCTCATCAGGGTCAGAGAGAGTTGTAGCATAACCCAAACTTCTTAGTGAAAATATTTGGCACTTGGATTTAAGGGTTCGTGATCAGAAATAAAAATTAACGTGACGATGATCCCAACGGTGCGTGGCTCCGAAGCTACTTCCGCGAAAGGCCGCCACTCAACCATGAACCACCTTCTCTCCGTCCACCATAAGTTTCTTAACGACCGCCTCCACTTTGTCCCTCTTCACTTACTCGCGTAATAATGTTTGAGTCTGACAAGAAGAAGACGGAGCCCTCTTCGGATCTCTTATATATAACGGTTAGCTTCTTCTTCTCTTCGCGAGCTATACTCCTGTTTCGTGAATTAATTCTGGGAACCCCCGATTCTAAAAGAGTTAGTTGCTGTGAATCAGAGAACTCCTGAGAAAACGCTGACGTTTTTTTTGTTGTACTTCTCCGTCTCCCCCAATTTGACAAGAAGATGATGTTATCCCGATCCAATAATTGAGTCGACTTCTGAAGGTGAATGAATGAATGGGCAAGTTAGTACAGTTTCGTGCATAAGACTTCGCTTTTAGTACCACAAGCAGGTTCGTGACAATCGTCTTTAATTTGATCTTTTGTTAGGCCATCATTAACGGCAGAACTATTGTGTGTTCTTATCCCAGTTATATTAATAAAAAAGGAAACAGTGGGCTTAGATCAAAAATTTTGGTCTTGGGATAGAACTGATCCACAACGCAGTTCTTCTTTGTTTTCTGTGTTGTGATTGGTTGAGATATTTTGGAGAGAAAGAAAAATCTCTCATCCTCTTCGAAATCGATGATGGCTGAAGAAGTAGGCGCGCTCACATTCCCGATGTCGAGAGAATCGGAGTCCGCTTCTCGACTCAAAACCATAATCTCCGATATGCTTCCTCGTTTCTCCGACGATTACATCGACGACGTCTTCTCAGTTCGTCATCTTCTTTAAATTTCATTTTGCCTTCCTGTTCTAGAGACGACGATTCTTAGGTTTTTATTGTTTTCGAATTCCTTCGTCTGTCTCGTTACTTGTGAATTTTTCCCAAGGATTTGGTACCGGTGACTGATGAATCAGCTTGTTTCAGGAGTATGTTACAGTCCTTGTTTGTAATGGAAAGAGTCAGAGCCATGCAAGATAAGATTTGGACCCGTTTCTTGGGGAGAAATCTCGGGGATTTGTTGCCTGGTTTGCTGTTTTGCATCCCTTTTCTTTGTTGGCTTTTGATACATAAAGGTATTAGTGACTAACATGCGATTTCGACTTGTGTACGACATCCGCCGCTCGTCAACCCGATTCCGATACTCAGCCATCAGAATCTTCTTCGTCTTCGTCGTTCACGTTCGAGAAAGAAATTGAGAAACCCGTCTTAGTTCTGTATCGATGATAGATGCTAAGAAGGAGAAGCATCAGGTGCGATTGAATTGCTTTCATTTTTTTTTTGGAGGTTTTGTAATGGTGCGATTGAATTGGATTGATTTGTGTAGATGTAATGGGAACTGCTGAATGGAGAGCCATGAAGAGTCCATCTTACTACAAGCGTGGTGACTATGTTCCTGGACTCAAGGTCAGCTTTTGAATCTTCTTATTTGTTTTAAGGATTGATGTGAGAGTTTTAAGATGAGGGAGGAGAAGTTTGGTTGGCTTATATTATCTTTGAGCAAATGGATTAGTTTCATTTCCTGAATCACATGAAGTTCCTAGTTTTCCATATAGAAAACAGGTAGTATGTTAGCAACTTGGTACTACAGAGCTCTTTCATTCGCTAGCCTTTCACTTTAGAGATGTAATGAAAATCATTAGTCGATAATGATGTCATGGTCCTCTATTGTTAACAGATTCATGGTGCATTATTACTGTAATCTTTCGTTTGATGTTTCTTCCCTTCTTTGCTTTCATGACTGTAATCTTAAATGATGCGTTCCGTCTTTCTTGTAGAACGAAACTTTCAATGGACATTACAAGAAAGCCCGAAGGTTTTGGTTTTAAAACTGCAGGGATTTGATTTTTAAAACTACAGGTTCTGTTTTTGTTCCAACAGGTTTTGGTTTTGAAAACTGCAGTTAATACTTTCTGGTTTTGGTTTTTAAAACTGCAGGTTCTGTTTTTTTCTTCTTGCAGGTTTTGGTTTTGGAAACTGCAGTTTCTGTTTTGAATACTTTCAGGTTTTGGATTCACTGGTGTTTTCAGGCTGCCTCTAGTTGATGGTTGCAGATTGTTGGACCGTTTAGTTTCAGAGTGGAGTCTGGAATTCAGATTGATCTGAAGAATGGAGCTAACCCCGTGACTGTAGATAAGACAGTATTTGCTATGGAATATGCTATTCAAGTGCTTGCTTCTGCCAAGGCTGTTGCTTGGTTCTCCCACAACAGAAAGAATTCATGGTTGAGCTTCGTTTCTTTGAGATATAGTATCAGGACTTTCCACTCAAAATGTCTAGCTTGATCCTATGAAGATTGTAGTCGTCTTGCAGAGAAGTAAATAGACAATGTTTGATTTTTTTTTCAGTTTCTTATGTTAAACAGAAGAATGATTTAATAGAAGGGAAGTTTACATCTTACATTATTTCACTATATCTTTATTCTAAGAACACCATAATTAGTTCTCCCATTTTTTTTACCTATGATCTTAATAACTGATCTAATATTATTTTCACTATATATTTAATCTAAGAACACAAAAAAAAGTTTTCCCATTAATGATGCCCTTATGTTTTGTTTGTTTTACTACAACGTTGTTGTTGGTAATGGTATGGTATACGTTTTATGTATATGTAATGTGCCAATGCCACATTCATATATTCAAAAAAGTAAAAATGTCCTTTTCCATAACATATTATGGCAGTTTATCTCTCATATCATTTTGTTTTTTTTTTTTTTTTTTTTTTTTTGTTAAAGGATATTCAATTTTATAAATAAATGTCCAATGAGCTATTTCCGGATTTAGGCCCATTTACAATATCCCCTTAGGGCNTTTTGAATTGATTTGATTTGTTTTCCACTCATTTAGCCAAATTGACAAGTTTGATTGTTATTGCTGTTGTTGTCGGCAAATGTATCGAATAGTTAATTTCATATGAGCGTTTCTTTTATATACCAAACTAAAATATTATAATTATTATCTATAAAAATATTAAATATCTAGATTAAGGATACGAAAGATGATTATATGTATATAATTTCTGGATTAAATCAAGTTTTTGGATGGATACAATAATTATACTTGATCCATTAGGCTTTCAACAATATTTATAATGGAAGCCTGAAGTTGTTATATGTATCGAGAGTTCCTTAGGATACGTCCAATGGTAGAGCGTCAGCGTGTAAGAGTTGTTCAGCAAAAATAAAATAATAAAATATTTAAAAAGAAGAGTGAAATTGAAAACCGTTTCTCAAATGAGCAACTTCGTTGTAAACGTTTCTAACACCTACTTTATAACAGATGATTGGTTTAATTTTTTATTTTTATTTAAATTTTAAATAAATAATTAAAAATAATAAAATACTATATATGAGAAATGTGTTTTCTACCCGGTGGAAATGGTCTTAGTTGTTACTCTTTCGGTAATATACACAAACAGCTACAACAATATTTATACTCATATTACAGTATCATTACATACGCTTAAGTGAAAACAACAATTTTAATAGACGACGTTATCATCGTAATACACAAACAACACACACTTAAAAAGCTAAACATACATTTAACATAAGAAATTTAAAAACACCACAGAAAAGTTGCAATATCTTTAATAAAGCAAGCACTTATTATTCGTCATACGTTGTCTTCTTAATTTCCACTTTATAAACGGATCCCCCCTCCTCACACCACTAGTGCCTTCAAATCATCGTCTGTGACTCTCTGAAAAAAATTTAATTTGCATTTTATGTTATTACATCATACACAACAAAAAAAATTATTTGGAAGTTAAATCATAGCAGACATGTTATATGAAAAAAGTCTAAAATAGAAACCTTTTTCTGCTTGGTTAAATCCCTGAATCGTGAGAAGATGTCCTTCAACTTCTCATCACCGATGTCATATCCCAACTGTGAAAATAATAAATTAACACAATGGTTCAACAAATTAATATTGATATCTTATTTGATATACATGATCATTTTATATAAGTATATAATTAAACGATTCAATCATATAGGATACCTCTTTTAGCCTATCTTTAATACCATGGCTTCCACTACATATAAAAGACAGAATTAGACAACGATCAGTCATTGTGGTAAAATAACGTTATTACTCTACTTATATAACTTGATGTCAAAGAAGTTATATAAAGATAAGAATCACTTAATAGAATAATTATCTCTTGACCAAAATAAATTATATAAAGAAAAAACAAATATAGTTACCTAAGCTTTCCAAGAACAAGGCCAGAATTTTTAGATTTGACGATCCCAATATCTTCTGGTGATAAAATCTCATATGTAGTCCGATTTTTTAATATTCCATCCTGCAAATGTTTTGAACAAGTCATTCTAATTATCTTATGTCAAATATATATAATATTTAATAAATCTCTTATGTAAAAAAAAAACACAAAGTAACCTGGTGAATGCCGCTTTCATGAACAAAGCAGTTGTCTCCAACTATGGGCTTATGTGCTTGAACATACATGCCGGTATGTTCTTGAACCTGCCCACGAATTTACATAATCAACACTAGTATTATCATCATAATTAAAGGCCAACAAAACTAGCAAAATTATTCTTTACATGACAAGTAAATGGTAAGTTTCAATTTGTATACGGAAACTTACCATCTTGCTAGTAGCCATAATTTGGCGTGTGTCTATATTTGTGTAAACACCATCCATCACATATGGTCCTCGACATTTCAATGCCATCACGACCTACATATAACCTTTTTGTGTGAGTGATGGATCATGGATCAAAGATAAGACCGTTTGGATAAAGCCATCATGATACACAGCCAGCAGCAGTACTGGCAGACCATAATATGTTGACGAAAGTCATAATATAATTTTAGTCTTAAAAAATATCAAATATAATTGCAATTTGTATACTACGTAAATTAAACATATAAATTATTTTATGTTTTTGAAAATTAAGATTAGACTAAATAATAGTATAATTTTTTTTTTATCGTTTACAATATAGACCAAAAAGATAGTTCTCAAAAATCGTTAAATTATGTATGCTATATATAAAGCTAATAAACTATATGTCATGATTTAAAATTTTCTAGATAGATTACGTTATTTATATAAAAGAGGATACCAATAAAAATCAGTGAAAAAAAAAATGCAAAAATCAAAACTATACGACTAATTTGTTGAGTTGGACTATAGTAAAAAAGAATTTTACACACACACAACACAACTCATGTTGACAATGATGATGATGATCTTACCTCTTCAAGCGGCGCATTCCCACTTCTTTCACCTATTCCGTTGATTGTTACTTCGACATGTCTTGCTCCCGCACATATGGCCTATATATATGTATAGAATAATTTAAACTCATTGTTCAACATGTTTTTTTGTCACCAATTGAGAATCGTATATTTGTACGGAATTTGTGTAAATGAATCTAATACAAATATAAAAGAGAGTTAACTACGTACAGCGATTGTGTTGGCGGTAGCAACACCAAGGTCGTTGTGACAATGAACACCGTAGATAACATTTTCAATTCCAGGAGTGTTTTCTTTGACATATGTCACTAGTTCTGCCATTTCTTGCGGCATGTTAACCCCTACCGTGTCCGCGAAGCCCACCGTAGCTGCACCCTCTTTTATTGCTACTTCCAAAAGCTTACATAGAAAGTCCTTATCCGTTCTGAATCACATGAACACCAGTATTTTAAAATCCATATATATGGCATGATTTTATGGTGAGCTCATGTGCATGTAAAAAGTTGTAATAATTAAAAGAAATAAGATGTCAAAAGTACAAAATTTTCATTTTTTATTAACAAAAAAAAAAGAAGTGTAAACAAACGATATATGTATGTACTATAAAGGTTTTAAAGAAAACGGACCTGCCGCCGTCTTCGGAACCGAATTGGATGTCAGTGAAGCCTAAGCTTTTAGCGAACCTAATACTAGTCGTGGCCATCTCGATAACTTCTTCTCTAGTCTTTTTCAACTTATATTTCATGTGAATGTCACTAGTAGATATGAATAAGCCTAGCCTCGGCCTCTTCGCATACTGCAACGCCTCCCAAGCCGCCTTGATGTCTGTATCTTTGCATCGTGAGAGGCCGCATATCACCGGGACGTAACCTGTCTCCTCATCCACCTAAAGCAAATGAACAATATAGTTTCAGCATAAAATCATTTTACAATCATTTAATGTTTTAAGTGAAGGAAAACAAAGAAACAAACCTCGTTCCCAACAGTCTTGGCGATGGTTTTGATGGTTTCTACCTCTTCCTCAGACGACCCCGGGAAACCAGCTTCCATAATGTCTACTCGGAGTTTAGCGAGTTGCCGGGCAATCTCTATCTTTTGCGGTGGAGTAAGGGCTGCACCGGGAGATTGTTCCCCGTCACGGAGCGTCGTGTCAAATATACGCACATATTTACTGTCGGGTAGCTTGTTTGGTATGTACTCAGCACACCGTTTCACGATAGGTTTGACAGTAGAACTAGTTGCCGCATCATTTTTGGACACAAGGGAGCAGCTTGTCGGCTTGTTGTATGGACGTGTCAGGCTGACAGAGGGCAAGGAAGATCCAATGGGTAACACTGATCGGGCAACCGCAGTGGTGGGGATCGTACGAGAAGGTGACAGAGGTGGGGAAGCCATAACTATATGGAGTAGAAGAGAGAGAGAAAAAGAGAGTTTTTGATTTGATTTGGATTATTGGAGAACAGATTGTGAGGGGAGTTGTTGCGCAATGTTGATGGAATACATATCTCTATTTACAGGCGCAAAATAATATACACACATATATATATTTTTTGAAACAGGTTTGCAAATTATAGCACAATTATATTCTTGAATTTTCGTATGTGATTACAAAACATTTGATATTTTTATGGAGTGATGGCTTACGCTTTGTCATTAGCTATCCGGACATATAATTTTAATTATGAGAATTTGCAACATCAGGAGTATATTGAATTCTAAAGATAGTTATAATATTTTGTGTATAATATTCATAATAAATATATATAACATACGTTAAACGCAAATGTTAATTCTCATGTTTTATATGTGTTAAATATCTTATCAAATTAGTTATATCTTCTTCTTTTTTCTTATATACATTTTCAGAATGTAATTAACAAATGTATAAGTTGGTGGACCGCAAAGGACAAATATAAAAAGATCGCGAATCATAGCATATGGAAAAGAATGAAAAAAAAAAAAAACTATGGCAATCTCTCATCAACACCGTCAATCTACTCTCAATGTTTAAGATCGGTGATGTAAATAAATTATGGGCAAATCTGTTCCTAAAAGATTGAAAGCACTTACCTGAAAAAGAGTCCTCACAACGAATAAAATATTATCTATTTGTGGAAAATGTAGCATCTATCAACGACCCCAGAATAAAAAGAAAGAGTTAAAAGTTGAAGACTCTATCTATTTACAGAGAGCACATATAAAAAAGCACGTTGTAAGCATTTTCCAAGTAGGTGAAGTGTATTAAAATATTAGCATTCTCTGTGTGAAAAAGCTCCTTGAATAAAATAAACTCATTGTTTTTTTTATTTTCAGAAAATGTTTTCAAATTATGGATCCTCTATTTTTTTTATTATCCTTGACTAAACTATGATCACAGATTCACAGCAGGATCCTCTATTTTTTTTTTTATAACTACTCTTCTTAAGAAACGCGATTATTGCTGTTTCTCGTAAAAGCCCATTTTATTTTCAATATCGTGAATCCTGACACTTACTATCTAAAAGGCCACAAGGCCCACAACACAAAGCCCATTTTGTAGATTAAAAAACGCGTTTCCGCGTTTTATCCCTTTACAAAACGATTTTTGCGTAAGCTAAACGCGATGAACCTTCTTCTCTCTATCAGATTCGATCGTCGAAAACGACGTCGTAAGCAGTAGTTCGATATCGTTAAACGTGCGCCAAGGCCTTTACGCCCACTCGGTGACCCACACCACGACGACGACGACGACGACGACGACGAGACTCGGGAATCGGAATCATCACGCACGTCCGCGGTGAAAAGAATCAGATCTTCAGAGAGAATTCGAAATTTGGTTGAAGCTGTGTTGTATGAAATGACGACGTTGGGACAGAGAGATCGTCGACCAGAGGCTCTCGGTAGTCTCAGTGTGCTCCCAGATGAAACCATCTGCGTTCTTCTCGAATACCTTGCTCCCCGAGACATCGCTCACCTCGCTTGCGTCAGCAGGTTAGATCAATTCGCGTTTTGAGAAACTAGTCAGGATTTTGATTTCAGGACGTTTATGAGAAATTGTGATTAATAGTGTTTGTGTTCATGTTTGATTTTTTTTTGGGTAGTGTTATGTATATTCTGTGTAACGAAGAACCATTCTGGATGAGCTTGTGTCTCAGAAGAGCTAAAGGTCCTCTTGACTACAAAGGTTCTTGGAAAAAAACTACATTGCATCTGTAAGTACTTTTTGGAATTTATGTTCAATGAAACAATTTGGCTAATGTTGAAAGTTTCAGACTCTCTCCCTGGATTCTTTGTGTTTATGTGAAAAAGTGTTGATTGATTGGTTTTTCTGATGTTACAGAGAAGGAGTTGCTCCAGAAAATGACGCTTACAAGAAACCTTTGCATTTTGATGGTAATTCCCGCTTGATGCATACTTTACTCTTTCAAGACTTTTTCTGTTCATTCCATTCTCTTATACGAGAAGGTCTCGTTTTGGTTCTGCTCTTGTGCAGGATTCAATTCGTTGTATTTGTATAAACGATTCTATAGGTGTAATACATCTCTTGACGGGTTCTCTTTTGATGATGGCAATGTGGAACGTAGGAGAGATATCTCTTTGGATGAGTTTTCCAAGGAATATGACGCCAAGAAACCTATAAGTTTCAATCTTTTAAATCATGTGTATATGAAAAGGTTATGTCTTCTTGTGGCTAGTAAAAGAGATTTTGATCTGTTAGAATTTTCCAGATAGGTGAATTGTTTTTTGTGATGTTGTTACTGTCTATGGTTTTAGGTTTTGCTTTCTGGCCTTGCTGATTCTTGGCCAGCCAGTAATACGTGGACAATCGACCAACTAGTCGAGAAATATGGTGAAGTCCCGTTTAGAATATCTCAAAGGAGTCCCAACAAAATTTCCATGAAGTTTAAGGATTACATCTCATATATGAAACTCCAGCGGGATGAAGATCCTCTGTACGTTTTTGACGACAAGGTACGAGAAACAGTTTTGTAACTTTATACAAAACTTTCTTCTCATCAGGGTCAGAGAGAGTTGTAGCATAACCCAAACTTCTTAGTGAAAATATTTGGCACTTGGATTTAAGGGTTCAACATTTCATGTAGTTCGGAGATGCTGCTCCTGAATTATTGAAAGACTATAGTGTGCCTCATTTGTTTCAAGAAGATTGGTTTGAGATCTTAGACAAAGAAAGTCGTCCACCATACAGATGGCTTATAGTTGGTCCGGAGAGGTCTGGTGCATCTTGGCATGTCGATCCAGCTCTTACCAGTGCCTGGAATACCCTGCTTTGTGGCCGGAAAAGGTAGACACTTTTGAGGACATAAATACATCTCTTTCTTTTCCTTTTTCTGCGCTAAGTTCTTTTTTCCTGCAATATTACTCTCCATTGCTTCGCTGGAATTGGGTGATACTATATTCTGAGGATGAGTTTGTCCAAAAAAACATATATATATATATATATTCTGAGGATGATGTCATTATGTTATAAATAGGTGGGCATTGTATCCCCCTGGAAAAGTGCCTCTAGGTGTTACAGTTCATGTAAATGAAGATGATGGTGATGTCAGTATCGATACCCCCTCATCTCTGCAGGTATATTGCTGAACTGTTTAAGCATTGTCATTTTGATTGTTCTTTACTGTATCACGTTAAAAAATTTCTATCCATAAACAGTGGTGGCTAGACTATTATCCCCTCCTTGCGGACGAAGACAAACCGATTGAGTGCACACTACTAGCTGGCGAAACGATTTATGTTCCAAGTGGTTGGTGGCACTGTATCCTTAATCTTGAACCAACAGTGGCTGTTACCCAGAATTATGTGAACAAAGAAAACTTCGGGTACGTGTGTTTGGATATGGCGCCTGGTTACCATCACAAAGGGGTTTGTCGTGCTGGCCTTCTTGCTCTTGATGATGGAAATTCTGAAGATTCAGAAAACGAAACACACGATGAAGACGACAATACTTTGAGCTACTCAGACCTTACCAGGAAAGAGAAGAGAACACGAATGAATGGAGGGACAGGCACTGAAAAACACAAAGAGGATGCGAATGGAGTATCGAAGAGATACAATATGTGGAAGAATGGATTCTCGTATGATATTGATTTCCTTGCCTCGTTTCTTGATAAAGAAAGAGACCATTACAATTTCCCCTGGTCTATGGGAAACTCTGTAGGTCAACGAGAAATGAGAGCCTGGCTATCCAAGCTCTGGGTTCTGAAGCCTGAGATGAGAGAACTAATATGGAAGGTAANTCTCCATTGCTTCGCTGGAATTGGGTGATACTATATTCTGAGGATGAGTTTGTCCAAAAAAACATATATATATATATATATTCTGAGGATGATGTCATTATGTTATAAATAGGTGGGCATTGTATCCCCCTGGAAAAGTGCCTCTAGGTGTTACAGTTCATGTAAATGAAGATGATGGTGATGTCAGTATCGATACCCCCTCATCTCTGCAGGTATATTGCTGAATTGTTTAAGCATTGTCATTTTGATTGTTCTTTACTGTATCACGTTAAAAAATTTCTATCCATAAACAGTGGTGGCTAGACTATTATCCCCTCCTTGCGGACGAAGACAAACCGATTGAATGCACACTACTAGCTGGCGAAACGATTTATGTTCCTAGTGGTTGGTGGCACTGTATCCTTAATCTTGAACCAACAGTGGCTGTTACCCAGAATTTTGTGAACAAAGAAAACTTCGGGTACGTGTGTTTGGATATGGCGCCTGGTTACCATCACAAAGGGGTTTGTCGTGCTGGCCTTCTTGCTCTTGATGATGGAAATTCTGAAGATTCAGAAAACGAAACACACGATGAAGACGACAATACTTTGAGCTACTCAGACCTTACCAGGAAAGAGAAGAGAACACGAATGAATGGAGGGACAGACACTGAAAAACACAAAGAGGATGCGAATGGAGTATCGAAGAGATACAATATGTGGAAGAATGGATTCTCGTATGATATTGATTTCCTTGCCTCGTTTCTTGATAAAGAAAGAGACCATTACAATTTCCCCTGGTCTATGGGAAACTCTGTAGGTCAACGAGAAATGAGAGCCTGGCTATCCAAGCTCTGGGTTCTGAAGCCTGAGATGAGAGAACTAATATGGAAGGTAACCTCGTATTTGAAATTTTAGTTTTATAGCTTTATAAGTATCTCTCCGTCATCATTTCTTAACGTGTCCTCTGTGATTGCCGTGTTAGGGAGCATGCATTGCTTTAAATGCTGAGAAATGGTTGCGATGTCTAGAGGAAGTATGCACTTTCCACAACCTGCCGTCAGTTACCGAAGAAGAAAAGCTTCCAGTTGGAACTGGCAGTAACCCTGTGAGTTGATTGTCTCTATTAGAAAAGTTTCTCAAAAAATGTTCCTCAATATTCCTAATTTTTTCACTAATCTGCTTCTGACATCTCTTATTTTTTCTGTCAGGTTTATCTGTTCTCTGACTACGCCATTAAATTGTTTGTTGAAGGAGGGCTGGAACAATCTATGTACGGTCTTGGAACTGAGGCAAGTAATATTTATACAATAATTTTGAGCACCCCATGGGAATTGTTATGATTGTAACTCTTTGTCTTCATTTGTGCAGCTTGAGTTTTATGACATTCTTGGCCGGGCTGATTCTCCTTTGAAATCACATATTCCTGATGTTCTAGCAAGCGGGATTCTTTTCTTCGAAAACGGATCTTACAAAGTTGTCCCTTGGGATGGCAAGAGAATCCCAGACATAATCTCTAGCTCCAATGTGGATTTTGACGCATCAATGTTGAACAGCGAATTCCCATTTGGTATTTGGAACAAAACGCTACGTGAACATAGAAACCAGGGGAAGCCAGCACCCGATTCTTTTGGTACATTGAGTTCACATGTTTGGCCATATATTATAACAAAAAGATGCAAAGGGAAGATATTTGCCCAATTGTGAGTGCTCTTTTTCTCCTTATTTGTATCTGCGTGTGACTCATTTTTAAACCAAGTATCTCTAACTTAAAACTGTTGTTGCAGAAGAGATGATCTGACGTGGAACGATGCTCAGAACTTGGCGTCCTTTCTGGGACAACAACTACGCAACCTTCATCTATTGCCATATCCACCAGTCACATGTCCTGAGTTGTTGAATGTAAATGCTGTTCATGAGGAGTTGAATATTCCAGCAGAATGGAAAGTTTTTGTCGATGCTCTGTCCCAAAAGAAGAAAGACGTGCCTAGCCGTCTGGAAAACTGGTACATTTCTTGAATTGACTCATTGACTCTGCTTCCATTTGCTTTTGCTCTATAAAAAGCTTACTGTGATTATTTTGGTCTGAACCTCTCAGGGGAAATCCTATTCCGCGGGCTCTGATGAACAGTATAGACGAATACATTCCTGATGAATTTTTTGTAGATTTACTCAATGTTTTCAAGGTTGCTGCTCTTATCTCTCTCTTTTTCTTATCAGGAATCTAGACCTTCTTTAAATCGAATTAACATAACCTTTTTCTGGGATCACAGGACACAAATGGTGGAGACGAAATCAAGCCCTGCACCTGGATACACTCAGACGTCATGGATGACAACATTCACATGGAACCATACGCAGATGATTCAGTTGATGGTCAACACAATTCATGGCGTCCTAGTCATATTCTTGACTTCAGCGATTTATCCATAGGTACTTTTTACTCCCAAATTCATAAACTATATTCCCAAATTTGGAGACTTTTGGGCATTCCTGGAGAGTTTTCTGAAAAAGTGAGGACATTGCAGGAGATCCCATCTACGACTTGATACCAATATACTTGGACGTCTTCAGAGGAGACACTGATCTTTTCAAGAAGCTTCTTGAGAGTTACGGGCTTCCATTAATCAGAAGTAGGTCACCGGAGAATGTAACTACAAAATTAACAGACAGTAGTAGTACAAGGAAGAAAGTATTGCGTCCTTCCTACCGCACAATGTAAGTAGTAAATAAACATGATTAAAGAAAAGTTTTGAAGGCTTCTTGTGCTGAATGATCTGTGACTGTGATTTGTTGCAGGTGTTACTGTATATTACATGAAGAGAATGTGTTAGGTGCAATGTTCAGTATTTGGGATGAACTTCGGACAGCTGAATCATGGGAGCAAGTTGAGCAAACTGTTTGGAATCTACTTAACAACTACTGATATCGTTTTTTTTTCAATTTCAATTCTTCTTAATCTGTGTTGTTGTATTTGGCAAATTACAGAAAATAACATGTGTTTTTGTCTTGCCGTGGCAGAGAGAACTCTTTATAGAAAACTCTAACTCATATATGATTAATTAAAAACTATTACCGTTAATAATATATTATGTATATCATGAATCTGTTTTTACTTTTTTTTATACGTATCATGCTGCATGATTCATGTATGTATAAAAATGTCGATAAGTTGATAACATTGTTGTGATATAAAAAGAATCACATAGAATGTTTCACACTCAAATGATTTAAGTTTTCAATAAGCAAAACTCTAAAGAACAATTATATTCACGTATGTGTGTATCATCAATGTATATCAGCTTCAGAAAGACAGAAACATGAAATCTTTGGCTTTTGTTTGGGTGATAAAAAACAGTTCACAAAGGGGAAAGGAGATCAGCGGTATCGATATCGTACTCAAAATCTGTGTCCAAGTCATCAAGATCCATACTGCTACAGCCAATGGCACCACCACTGCTTCCACCGGAACCACCAGCACCGGTGAGTCCACCAGCTCCAGTGATCGGTTTCCGAGCTTCCTCAATGATCCAAACTATCTCTTCCACTGTTTGAGTAGATGGACCATTCATCATCAATGATCCTTCCGACATATCCAACGGCAAATTCTTGAGAAACCAAGGATGGTTCTTTATTTCCTCTATTGTTATTCTCTGTCACATCCAAATCGAAATAGTTGAGGAATCCAAATCGAAACTATTCCCATCTCCACAGTTGAAAGAGAACACAACATTACATACCTTTTCAGTGTTGGCGACGAAAATGCGAGAGAGAAGATGCCTGCATTCATCTGAAACACGGACGTAATCAGGAATAGAATACTGAGCTCTGAGAATCCGAGCGATGGTTTTACGAAAATCTTTAGGGTTGGAAGGATCTTCAAAAGGGTAAGCACCAACAAGCATAACATACAAAGTGACTCCACAAGACCAAACATCAGCGATTTTGCCGTCATACTCTTTCTTGGAGAGCACTTCAGGTGCAATGTAAGCAGGTGTTCCTACTGTTGTCTTTGGCTGCGAATGAAGAACTCCTGATTTCGAATATCCAAAGTCGCATATCTTCACCCGCGGTGCCTCACTTCCATCCAGTAATGTGTTCTCTAGCTTTAGATCTCTATGGCATATCTCCTTCATTTTTCCCACATACCAAACACTTTTAAATTGTAAAATTACCATTGCAAAAACAATAAAAGAGAGCAAAATGTGATATTGTTTGCTTACAAGACTGTGACAATAATGAACTCCTGATATGAGCTGCTGAAAGAAGAACCTTGCCTGAATAAACAATCATTCATACACACACTTAATGTTTTGTTTTAGATCATGATGACAAAATCAGTACTATCAAAACAAGAAAGACCTCGTCTTCGCTGAATCTTCCGGCGCTGCAGATTCTTCCGAAGAGTTCTCCTCCGGCAGCGTATTCCATTACTAGCGCCAAATGTGTTGCCGTCAACAAAACCTATTTTTTCAATTTCTATGTCACTTTAAGAAGAAATAAACCCCAAAAGAGAAGACATTGTTGTGTGTATATATATATATATATACCTCCTTGAATCTTATTATATTGGGATGGATGAGTGACCTATGGTTCATGATTTCTCTTTGTACATGTTCATCAATCTTCATAAACAAATCACAAAACAAACATATTTAAGAAACTCAGAGAAACTTACATAACATAATATAATCTTGAATTAGTAGTAGCTCAGAGAGCTAAAGAAAAAGACCGACCTTTTGGCCTCTCTCGATGAACTTAATAGCGAAGAGCTCTTTGGAGAATTTGTCACGAACAAGCTTTGCTACTCCGAAATTACCAGAACCAATATCCTTCACTATCTCATACCTCTCCATAACTCTACAAAGTAAAACAGAGCTGCTCTGTTTCAATATATATATATATACTCTGTTCTCACAAAATCAATTTAGGTAAAAACAGAATATAACTTTTTCAGAGACAAAAAACAAAGATTGAAATCAAACACACATACACATGTGTCGTCTGTGTATGTTTGAGAATAGGAAATAAATAAGAGGGAAACGAGACAGAGCTCCTCTGTTCTCTTGCTCAGAAGACAGAAGACAGAAGACAGAAGAACCAATCAAAATTAATTGAAGTGAAGAGATAACTTCAAGAAAAAGGAACCAGCTTTTTTTTTGGAAGTATATCTCCCCGGAAATAAAGATTTCACCGGAATTTTAGCAAGTGATGTAATAACACAAAGCGATTAAAGATGGATCGCACATTTCAGGATTTGATCTTCTTGGGAACCAGCTTTGCTTTTTGGAACAGAGTAGTCATTGCTTTTGACTCTGTTTTGTGTGTTTATGACTTGTGAGAGAGAGCAAGTATCGATCCAGAATTTGACACGTGTTAAAATGTCGTGAGAGTTTTAAATTTTGCCAACTAGTAGTAGTATTATTATTGTTTTCCTTAAATATCTCATACCATAAAATTTTGTATAACAACAATTTCACATTTTATAAATACGATTTAAAGAATGTCGTGTCGTGGGGTTTCTATTACACATGTGGTTGGTTTTCTGCGTCCTAGAAATTGTTTTTAGTTCTCATAATAATGTTTTAAAAAAATTCGGAATCTTAGTGACAAAGGAATGTGAATTGTATAATACTAGTATATTCTAGTATTTATTAAATAATTCCATTTTTCTTGGCCTTATGAAATAATAAGATGAAAACGATTACTGTGCAATGTTCGACAACAATTGAGATAATAATAATTAGTCTTATCAGTAGCATCATTAGCTTGTTGTGATGACTGTTGGAGGTTTCTCAAGTCCAAGATTTTTGTTTAGTTAGATCTGTCCATCATAAGCTTGTATTTACTATAAGTTAACTTGTATTTAGTAGTTTTGATAGTCTAGTAACTAGTGTCAAAGTTCGCGGTTCTTTCTTGATTTTGCTAATATAAGAAAGTTAACTAATGATTAGTTATTGTTTTGGAAGAGTTTTAAAGTAATTTGATCGTTAGGTATTTGAAAATATATAAAGTAAGAAATTACCCTAAAATTGTGTGTAAGTAAAACCACAACAGTATTGTAAGCTCTTTTGTCTTCGCCGAGAAACAAAGAAAAAGGCTTTATCAACATGATTACAAGATAGACTCATCGATCTCAACAAGACGAAAGTTTCTTTTACTAGTTTATTAAGAAAGTAGTCAAAGAAAAGAAGATAACTAAAATTATTGGTAGGGGAATCTCGGCCTTCGGGGATATCATTATTTACAGACGGAGTTCGAAAGCGTTTCTATAAGAAACTTGTGGATATATCATATATCCCCTGATATTATGATCAGTGCTTTGCTTAATATTTTCTAAAGAGACGCAGATATAGTTTGTCGAATTGTGTTGTCTTATTGATGTTAATCATCATTACATATACAAGAGAATGTTTCCTAATGTGAGAGATTATACAATGAATACTGAATCAGAAAATTAATGTGATTGATATGATATAGAAGATATCACAATACCCCCTCCTCAAGCTGGAGCGTGTAGATTTTGTATGTCCAATTTGGACCTGAACGAACAGAACTCATTGGTCCCTAGAGCCTTTGTGAAGATATCAGCCAACTGAACAGATGTGTCAACATGAGACAAATAAATCTCACCATTGGTTACCTCATCACGAACGTAATGACAATCTATCTCAACATGTTTGGTTCTTTCGTGAAAAACGGGATTTGTGGCGATATGAATGGCTGATTTACTATCGCAATGAACACGCATAGGTTAAGGATGAGAGCATCCCAAACTTATCAAAACCCGTTTTAGCCAAGCGAGTTCCTGAACAACACAACGCATTGCTCTGTATTCTGCTTATGTGGAAGAGAGACTCACCGTACGATGCTTTGTAGTCTTCCAAGCGATAGGAGAAGTGCCAAGTTGAACAAAATACTTTGTGACAGATCGTCGAGTGAGAGGACAACTTGCATAATCTGAATCACACCAACCATGTAACTGCAATTTAGAATCACTTCGTAGCAATATACCTTGCCCAACATTGCCGCTCAAATATTTGACAACACGAACGGCCGCAAGTCAATGATCTTCGCGAGGAGATTGCATAAATTGGGCAAGATAATGAACTGAGTAGGACAAATCTGGTCTTGTGACAGCAAGATAAATGAGACGACCGATCAAACGACGATACACACCTGGTTGTTGTAAAAGAGGGGAGTCGGAAAGTGCCAACTTGTTGTTCTGTTCTAGAGGAAACTCCGCTGGTTTGCAACCTAATTGACCAGCTTCTTTGATTATATCAAGTGTGTATTTTCATTGACAAAGATACATACCTTCCGAACTTCTTGCCACTTCAATGCCAAGAAAATATTTCAATGGTCCAAGGTCTTTCATACGAAAGCAAGAAAACAAGTACCTCTTAAAACTGTCGGTGACTTCCTTGGTACTACCGAAGATGATCAGATCATCGACATAGATAAGAACATTTAACACAATATAACCTTTCTTATAGGTAAACAAAGAGTAGTCAGACAAGCACTGTTTGAAGCCATAGCCGATTAACGCAATTTGGAATTTCTCAAACCAACATCGTGGAGCCTGTTTGAGACTATAAAGAGATTTTTGTAGACGACAAACCTAAATAGCAGGAGCGCGGAACCCAAGTGGCGGCTTCATGTAGACTTCCTCATGAAGGTCACCATGTAGGAACGCGTTATGGACGTCCATTTGATGAATATCCCATCCTTTACTGACGGCCACTTGCAAGAACAAGCGTATTGTACCCATTTTTGCTACTGGTGCAAAAGTTTCTCCATAGTTAACCCCTTCAATCTGTTTATTGCCAAGAACGACCAACCGAGCTTTGTAACGTTCCACAGAACCATCAGAGTTATGTTTGATTTTGAAAACCCATTGTGAACCGATGGCAGTTTTCCATGGAGGCAAGTCCTCCAACGTCCATGTATCGTTATCTTCAAGAGCATTGAATTCGGAACCCACAGCCTTTCGCCAACGACGATCACGAACAACTTCACGAAATGTTTTTGGTTCAATGGCAGATGTGATGGCGGCAAGGAACGTTTGATGTTAGGGCAAGAATCGAACTCCTTTTTCAGATTCAGATATGGAAGAGGAAGCTGGTGAACTGCTTTACAGGATTTGCAGAAATGTCAAAATTCTGCAATTTAACAGATGAAATCTTCCTGCGATGTCCTCAACCAATAGCTTCCTCTGGCTGAGTCACTATGTCAACTGACGCATATGTGGATTCAACAACCGGTGTTGGTGTTGGTGTCGGGTCTGCAGGAGGATTAGATGGAAGAACTGGGTCGGGAGTCGGGTCGGATTCAGGAATTGGTACTGGAGTTGGTACCGAAGACAATGAGGGGGAAGCCGTGACAAGAGGAGAACCATCTCGTAGTGGACCAGGACCCAAATCGGAATGGGCTTGCTGAGTGGTTAGTGGGCCTATCAAAATTTATGGTTCCAAATCCAAACTACTTGAAATTGGAGCCCATAAATTAACCTCTGCTTCATCGTCTTCATTCGTTGCTGAACTCGACATTGATGTGGCATACGGGAAAACAGATTCGCAGAAAACCACGTCCCTTGACACAAAAAATTCTTCTTTTTCAAGATCAAACAATCGCCAGCCTTTCTTACCATGAGGATATCTTAAAAACACACACTTTTTACTTCTTGAAGCAAACTTATCCCCTTTGTGATTCTGATTGTGCGCATAACATAAGCTTCCAAATACCCTGAGATGATCGTAACTGGGTTTAGCGTTGTAGAATTTTTCGTAAGAAGTAGCACCTTGTAGAATAGAGCTTGGAGTTCGATTGATCAGATATGCAGCAGTCAAAACACAGTCACCCCAAAACTGCATTGGTAACTTAGATTGAAAACGCAATGCTCTAGCGACGTTGAGAATGTGGCGATGTTTCCTTTCCACACAACCATTCTATTGGGAGTGCCAACACATGAGGTTTCGTGTTCGACCCCATTGTCACGAAAGTAGCTAGTGAGACACACAAATTCGGTGCCATTGTCGTTGCGGATTGTCTTTACTTGAGCACCAAACTGTCGGGAAACCAAGGCCAAAAAATATTTGATCTGCGTTACTGTTTCTGATTTATCGTTGAGAAGAAAGAGCAAAACACCACGAGAGAAGTCATCCACAATTGTTAAAAAATAACGAGCTCCTGAATAAGTTGAAGTTCGATATGGCCCCCACAAATCACAATGGATCAATTGAAAAGCGATATCGGTTTTATTCATACTGCTCGGAAAAGGAGCACGAGTTTGCTTCGCACAAAGGCATACATCGCAAGCATTATTCAAATTCTCTAAAGAAACAGAAACTGAAACATTATGAAGTTGACCAACAACTTTTGCAGAGGGATGACCCATTCGGCAATGCCACAAATCATAAGTCTCCTTTGATCGTGTCGTCACAGATCCGGCTATCTCCATACTTCGAAAAATAAACGTCCCACGCTCATGTTTCCCTACTCCAATCGCAGTCTTGAACAACAAGGAAGTGATCAGCAAGTTGAACAACACATCGGTTCTCATCCATCAATTGCCCCATAGAAATCAAATCAGAACATAATCCCTCAACATAATAAACCGATTGCAAAACAAGACCAGCCCCAAGAACCTTTACACCTTCCAAAACAGAGAGGCATTCCCTGCCATCAGCTGGAATAACCATAACTGGTGCCATTGCCTTCAAATCAGACAAAACATCTAACCGACCAGTCAAGTGGTGAGAGGCACCGGTATCAAGGATCCAAGAAGAAACAGATGACTTACCCGAGAAGCGGTCATTGGGAGCAGGAGCAGTTCGCTTGTTTAACAAGTTCTTGATGCCTTTCCACTCTGCATCGGTTAATGCAGCGACACCATCACGATCAGCATTGGTGAGCACGTAGTTGGCATGTTCTGTAGTAGGAGTACTGATTTGCACAACATTAGCGTAAGATACACCTCGGCCACGACCCACACTAGAAGAAGCAACAGAGCCTCCACGTCCTCGACTTTGAGTGGAGCGGGACCTTGGTCTCTCTCCCTACCACTCCGGATACCCAATCACGGCGTAGCAACTATCAGAGGGATGTCCAGCTCGATTGTAGTGCTTACAAAAAAAATCCCTTATCTTTGTCATCACGTCGAAAGCGAGATTGCACAGCAAAAGCAGTGACGTCAGCTTGATCAGCTGGTGGTTGTGCTCCTTGGCGAACCAAGTCCTCTTCTTGACGTACAATATTGTACACCTCTTCCATAGATTGAATTGGAGTGCGAGACACCAAGCTAGATTGAACAGTACGAAAGCTGCTATCATCAAGACCAAATAGAAACTGATGGACTTTTTCGTCTTCACGGTCTTGTTCCCGGACTGCACCAAGATCGCAAACACACCGTCCACATTTTCACACTCGTAGTGGGCGATAAGCAGACATGCTGTCCCAGATCTGTGAGAGTTTGCCAAAATATGCTTCAATGGCGAGACCACGTTGCTTGCAACAGGCAAGCTCTGCCTTGAGTTGTTGAATCCGTGGACCATTGGTGACTGAGAATCGCTTTTTTAAGTGATCCCAGAGATCCTTGGCCACATCTCGGTGAGAGATGTTGGAACGCAGCACTGGATCGATGGTCATCTTAATCCAAGAAACCAGAAGCGCTTGAATCGTCCACCAATCCTCCAGATCGAGAGAGCCGATGTCAGGACGTGTGATGGAACCATCCAAGAAACCAAATTTCTTGCGTGAAGCCAAAGCAGTTTTCATCCCACATGCCCATTCGTCATAGTTCGTTCTTTTCAATAGTGGTTGAGAGATCACAGCGCTGAGATTATCGTCGGCGATCAAATCGTTTGGAGAGATTGTACGGCGAACTTCCATCGTGGTCGGGTTTAATGGTGTCGGGGTCGTCGAGGTTGAGTTCGTCGGAGTCGAGTTCGTCGGGGGTTGGTCGGAGGGCAAAGAATCACAAACAGCGGTGTTGCTCCTGTCGAATTGTGTTGTCTTATTGATGTTAATCACCATTACATATATACAAAAGAATGTTTCCTAATGTGAGAGATTATACAATAAATATTGAATGAGAAGATTAATGTGATTGATATCGTATCCTTGAGATTGATTGACTGTGATATAGAAGATATCACAATATTTTCTTTAATTAAAAGCCTTCTACAAAGACGGTATTCTAAGTTTGGACCCTACTTTCTCTCCTTGGTCGGTGGGCCTGTAAGTGAATTTTGTATGGCTAAGGTTGGTGGATCATTCATCAAACTAACAAATCATAAATCAGGGGCACACAGTTTTTTTTTTTTTTTTTGTCAACTGGTTTTATATTGATAATATAGGTAACATCTTCTTTTTTACAAAACCATCTACGCCTTAATACCAGTCTTTACCTGCAACTTAAACCGAAGTCCTCTCTGTTTCTACAAACAGACAGAGTTAAAACTCTATTTTTACCTATACCAAAAAATGGCTAATCCTACTCCAGCCATTAAAAACTTAAGTTCAATCAGAGGATAGTCTTGTGTCTTCAGCAAATAANTAAGTGATCCCAGAGATCCTTGGCCACATCTCGGTGAGAGATGTTGGAACGCAGCACTGGATCGATGGTCATCTTAATCCAAGAAACCAGAAGCGCTTGAATCGTCCACCAATCCTCCAGATCGAGAGAGCCGATGTCAGGACGTGTGATGGAACCATCCAAGAAACCAAATTTCTTGCGTGAAGCCAAAGCAGTTTTCATCCCACATGCCCATTCGTCATAGTTCGTTCTTTTCAATAGTGGTTGAGAGATCACAGCGCTGAGATTATCGTCGGCGATCAAATCGTTTGGAGAGATTGTACGGCGAACTTCCATCGTGGTCGGGTTTAATGGTGTCGGGGTCGTCGAGGTTGAGTTCGTCGGAGTCGAGTTCGTCGGGGGTTGGTCGGAGGGCAAAGAATCACAAACAGCGGTGTTGCTCCTGTCGAATTGTGTTGTCTTATTGATGTTAATCACCATTACATATATACAAAAGAATGTTTCCTAATGTGAGAGATTATACAATAAATATTGAATGAGAAGATTAATGTGATTGATATCGTATCCTTGAGATTGATTGACTGTGATATAGAAGATATCACAATATTTTCTTTAATTAAAAGCCTTCTACAAAGACGGTATTCTAAGTTTGGACCCTACTTTCTCTCCTTGGTCGGTGGGCCTGTAAGTGAATTTTGTATGGCTAAGGTTGGTGGATCATTCATCAAACTAACAAATCATAAATCAGGGGCACACAGTTTTTTTTTTTTTTTGTCAACTGGTTTTATATTGATAATATAGGTAACATCTTCTTTTTTACAAAACCATCTACGCCTTAATACCAGTCTTTACCTGCAACTTAAACCGAAGTCCTCTCTGTTTCTACAAACAGACAGAGTTAAAACTCTATTTTTACCTATACCAAAAAATGGCTAATCCTACTCCAGCCATTAAAAACTTAAGTTCAATCAGAGGATAGTCTTGTGTCTTCAGCAAATAAGTACCTCAACCACTCGGGATGCCCCATCGCCACATACGATTGGAGTCTACAATCTTGAGTGATACTCTGTGCTATCATAAGAGCTCCTCTGTTTGAAAATGAGTTTTCCAAAAAGAATTTACTATCCTTGAAACTTCCCCTCAGTCTCCGCACCTCATTTGATTGATATCGAAATGAAGGCCATAAAGCAGGCTTTGTCACCACCTTTACCAAAAGCTGATCCTGCAAACCAAAAACCACATTCTCTATCCTGTGGCTTCTCATACTTTCCATAGCCCACAATAGTCCTTCAAGCTGAGCTTCTTGTTTATCCTTGACCTCTGCCATAGCTCTTCTACTATGCAACAAGACCCTTCCATCATGGTCCCTAAGGACCCACGCACAACCCAACAACCGGTTTCTAACCGACCAAGAGATTCCTATATTACATTTCATCCAATCTCTTACCAGTCTTTTCCACCCTGGTTTCATTGGAATTTGTCTCGGTTCTCCTCTTCTTGGGATTTCCTCTTCCCCTCGATCTTCGACATCCTCCTCCTCATCTCATTCCTGTTGGGCTTCAACCCACTCCTTCCAATCCTCCTTGCTTTTAGTGATCGTTTCTTGTGGTGAGAAGTGAGTTCCTTCAAAAGCCACCAGGTTTCGATTCTTCCATAATCTCCACATCACCCAAGGGAAGGTTTCTTTTAACTCTTCCGGCCACCGAGGGTTCTTCATATTCAATAAGAAGTATTGAATATTTGAAAAAACCGACCCATTGTGAAACCCTATCTCTGGAGATGGGATTCCGGATAATGCCCACAATTGGCGAGATAAAGAACAAGAGAATAAAACATGATTGATCGTTTCTTCTTCTCCACCACAGGTTTGACAAAGGTTTTCAATCCTCAATCCTCTCCCACACAGAGCATCTGCGACTGGTAGAGCCCCACACAACACCTTCCAAAGAAAGACTTGAATCTTCGGGTCCGTCTGTAATCCCCATATTTGCTCCTTTAACGGATTTGTTGAAGGCTGTACATTTGCTTCCTCTCTTATCAAGGTGTTTAGTGATTGAGAAGCCAACCAATAAGCAGACTTAACCGAGAAGTCTCCACTTTTATTGAACTTCTAAGTATAGTAATCCTCCATCTCAGGTACTGGTTTTATCCTTTTGATTCTCTCAATATCCTGCGGTAGAAAATGATAGGCCAGAGCTTCTGCGTCCCATGTTCGATTTGTACTATCAACCAATTCAGAAATTCTGAGATCCGGGTTGAAGACATTGTTTCTTCTCCATGGGGTCTCAAACCATCCTCCTCAACCCAATAAGCACACAGTTTTCTTTTTGCCATAATTTTATTGTTAGTTTCCATCCATTTATCTTCATCTCAGCATATATATATATTTGTTTTATGCTTTGTTCGGAAAACATATATATAAACAATATACAATAGTCAATCACCCATTCCGATCCTCTGCTAGGCGTGATCGAATCCTGGACCACTCGGAAATCCGGTTTACGAATCTGCTCATGTAATCTTTGTCACCACTCCTCCTTAAATACTTAGAAAACTGCATGTCAATGATAGGTTGAACTATATATAGAGAGGCACAAATTAATGTCATGTCTCCCGATCCTTACCAAAACACCGGAAGAAGATCAAATGTTCATCATCTACCAAGAGTCTGGCTTCTAAACCCTTATTTTTATGTAGAGAACGTGCAAGCAAGACATTTTAAATTAGGGAATGGATATTTTGATGGTTTAAACCACTTAGCATCGATACCTACTCAACTATTCTTTTTTCTTTTTTGGGGGCAAAACCTACTCAACTATTCTTATTGTCCCTTTCCCCCTCACACGTCGATCGGAACAAATAGTCGTTTAACTGATCCGACTCTCTTTTTATAAACTTGTGATCTCTTTTGCGCTTGCCTCATTCTCTCTCACCTTCTTATCACCATATGTAGCTGGGCCTGGACAAGCCATAAATCTCGAACTGTCTTACCGTATTTTCATAGTATATTTTAACATTTTATGCTAGAAAGAGAGAGTAACCGACTTTAATTTATTTTATTGAAATATAAATCATCATCAAGGAAAATAAAACAACCTTTACGAAGAAGTTAATCAGATATGAATATGAAGAAGAAAAAAAAAACATAATCATAGATAAGGATAAAGCACTAGACTAATAAACAAAAACTGTAAAATAAATCTCCAAAAAAAGACTTTCGTGTAAAGCGTAACTGATAAACAAACAAATAATTTCGAATAGGTATCCAAATAGGATTGACTTCCCGTTAAATGATTCGATTCATATTAATATTTCAGTAACGTATACAAAAAAAAAAAATTAGAAAGAAAACGTAACGTTTTAGTTAGAGAGGAGCACCACGAAAATGTGAAGAAGAAAGAGAGAGAGAGAGTCCTTTGGATCCCCTGACATGTTCACAACACATGTGTCCCCCTCTTAGCTGTGTTCTATCACATTTTTTGTTAACCCCAACTTGCTTCTATTATTGTATCCAAATCTTAATTATCAAAATTATTAAATAAGAATTTAAAAGTTTGATAAATTATTATTGATTAATAATTATGAAATATGTTATTATAAATAAATAATACTTCTTCTGTATTATAATAGTTAATTTTTTAGGATTAACACCAAAAAAAAATGTTGTATTATTATTAATTACTTTTGTTTTATATTCCTTTTAATACTCATTTACTTATATTTTTCACATTTGTCATTTAAATGCATACATATATATATATATTTTTTTATCATAAAAGTAAAAACATTAATTAATTGTTTGATTTTAAGAATAAAAATGTATTAAATAAACTAAAAAATCATCTTTTGTGATACAAGAAAAAATCCTAGAACATTAAACTTTATGATACAGAAAGAGTATAGTTATATCTAAACATTAAATATTTTTTTTAATTTATGTAAAAATCCTAAAACATCATCTATTGTGATATAGATAGAATACTAAATTTTTTTCCTTTCTAATTGGTAGAGATAATAACAGTATAAAGTACTACTAGTTCATTACCAAAAAAAAAAGAAGTACTACTAGATTACAACTCAACAAAAACTAGCCTTTATTTATTTTAACTCTTAGACCCATTTAGAAATGCATATACTACTAATAGAATCAAATTTACAATACCATTTATTTTATAGATTGCCCCAAAATTTCCATAACAATCAAAATTTACCATATGTTTTTTTTGTTTCATAAAAGTATTTTTAAGTTTTTCTTAATTTGAGGTTTTAAAAAAAAAAAGGGGGGGGGGCTTCAAAGAAATAAAGTTGCCTTTAAAAAGCAGGACCGGCCACACACACATAATAGAAGAAACGAATCCAACGGCCCCGATTAAATCTTGGTTCCAAGTTTCACTCTTTTCCTCTAAAACGCATTAATCACTTTTTTTCCCCTCATTAAACACACCACACCCAATTCATTCTCATCGTCCTCTCTCTCTCTCTCGCTCTTGACCTATACAACACACCGATCCTCAAATCCAAAACCGTCCCCTCTTTTTGATCTCAGATCTCAGATCTCTCAAGGAACAACAACAACAAACAATGGCGATTTCTGCGCGTGAAGAGTTCGTATACATGGCCAAGCTCGCTGAGCAAGCGGAGAGGTACGAAGAGATGGTAGAGTTCATGGAGAAAGTCTCCGCCGCCGTCGACGGAGATGAACTAACCGTCGAAGAGCGTAATCTTCTCTCCGTCGCTTACAAGAACGTGATCGGTGCTCGCCGTGCCTCGTGGCGTATCATCTCATCGATCGAGCAGAAGGAAGAGAGCCGCGGTAACGACGACCACGTCTCGGCGATCCGTGATTACAGGTCTAAGATCGAGACGGAGCTCACCGGGATCTGCGACGGTATCCTCAGGTTGCTTGACTCTAGGCTCATCCCTGCCGCTGCTTCTGGCGATTCCAAGGTCTTTTACCTCAAGATGAAGGGTGATTACCACAGGTACTTGGCTGAGTTCAAGACTGCTCAAGAGAGGAAAGACGCCGCCGAACATACTCTCTCCGCTTACAAATCCGCTCAGGTTCCTTTCCTTCTCTTCCTAATCTCAGATCTAGTGTTTAATTGAATTGCGTCTGTGATCTGTTGATGTTGATTCATTAGATGATTACTTCTGATTTCGGGATTAGATGTTGATTGATGTTGATTCATTGGAATAAGATCTTGAGATTGAATTGGTTTTGATTCTTGTTATAATGTGATGATGATGAAACTCTATTGCACAGGATATTGCCAATGCAGAGCTTGCTCCAACTCACCCAATTCGTCTTGGTCTTGCATTGAACTTCTCTGTGTTCTATTACGAGATCCTCAATTCTCCTGATCGTGCTTGCAACCTCGCCAAACAGGTATTTGAATCCCCACACTCTTATCTTTCAATTTTTTTTTTTTTTCTAATGTGGAATTTGGGAATTGCCATAATAGTTGACCTCATCGATCCATCGTCTCCGTAGCAGTATATCATTTGTTTCTGTTTATCTCAAGGAAATGAATGTGACTGGTTTTGTTGTTGTTCTATCAAAGGCCTTTGATGAAGCGATAGCGGAGTTGGACACTCTTGGTGAAGAATCATACAAAGACAGTACCTTGATCATGCAGCTTCTTCGTGATAACCTTACTCTATGGACATCCGATATGCAGGTTTGTTGTCTATACAATCCTTGGTTGTTCTTTTTTTTTTAGTATGGGATGATTCCGCATTGTCATTGACTAAATTCTGTAATGATGGATCTTATTAGGATGATGCTGCGGATGAGATCAAGGAAGCAGCAGCAGCAGCGCCAAAACCGACCGAGGAACAGCAGTGATCTTTTGAGTGTGAAACTGCTAGTTTTCTAGGGTTTGGAATTTCTTCTTTTCTCGTCCATATGTTTTTTTTCTTAATCATCTAAAAGGTCGCCCTTGCCATTTCGCTTATCTTCAAAAGCTTATTATTCGTTCATCATATTTGTGGCAAGTCCGAACCATCATCAATCATCTTTTTTATTTTATTTTATCTCTTTTGCTTGATTTTCTTTCTCTTTTTATTTTTGGTTGTTATTTTTTTCAATGTCTCTATGCAATGGAAACCTTTTTCTTTGTTTTCTCATCAATTTGAAGATCATGAAGTCAGTCTCTTGTCTCTTATCTTGTGGTGTAGATTGTCGTCATTCTTAAAAGCAGACTTAGTTCATTGGACTGTGTAAAAAGCCAATTACTTTACCTGGTCTGAAGATCAATCATCAACTTTGATTTATCTAAAGAATACCTTTCAAAATAACTATTTAAGTATAGACACTCTTTTAGTCATTTACACTATTCATACAGGTTGAAAATTAATGATCTCGTCAGAGTTCGAAGTTTCAACTGAAAATGAAAGCATTAGAGCCAAAAAAAAAATATATTCAACGAAAGTAACAGTTCAGTGATCGGTATAGCTATCCCAATGGCGTTACCAATGAGTAAATCAATCAAAATTGTATGAAACAAACAAGTGTATGCAATTTTGATCGTGATAATGGCAAACTTATAAGAGAATTTTCAATATCGAGTTGCAAATGTCTATACCTTTCTTTTTCCTACTCTTTGTTTCCAACATGAACAACAAAAGAAAGTCAAAAAAGAAAAACAGATTTAAGTAATTTGGAGTTAATTAAAAAAAGAAAAAAAAAAACAAATGATTCACCACTCCACTAATGATGTACAAAAAGAACAAAGGGAATTTTGTCGTCACGGTCAAAACGACGACGTTTGTCAAGTTGACCGACAAGAGGATTTCCGACGTTTTACTGATCAGCGACCTTTGTATTTAGGACTAGGAAGCGGCACCGTCGTCGGAGACACCGGGAACCCTAATTGACCTGACGTTGGCGACAGAAGTATGCTCGGTGAGAGTAATCCGTATGGCGATTTAGGCGAATTCAAACACCCAAACGGTGGAGGCGCAGGAATCGATGTTGGCGCCGTCTGCGAAACTGTTCCGGAAGCGGCAGAAGGAGGAGGAGGACGTGGTAGCGGGAGACTGTTTTGCGACGGTGGAGCGTTTTCCTGCTGCTGTTGTTGTTGTTGTTGTTGGTACCAACGAGGTGAGACCAAAGGAGCTAACGGAGATAACCCAGAGAAGTCTTTACGATTCGAATCGATGGCGAACATGGAGTTCTGAAGGTAACGCATGTACGAAGAGACGGGAGATTCCGCCGCCGCGTGAACGGGAGGAAGAGGCGGGAGAGGAGAAAGCGGCGCCGTCGGTCGAAGGTTAAACCCACCGCCGGTCCAGTTTTGATTCATGTGAAGAGGGATAAGAGCGTCGTTAAGCGAACCAGGAGGACGATTGATAACTTGAGCAAGAGGAGGAGGACGGATCCTGTGAAGACGGGAACTCTGGTGAGGCTTAGGGTGATGAATGGGTTGTTGCGGCGGAGCAGAGATCCGTTCATGTGCAGGTGAGCCTGTGAGTTTCTGAACAACATCTCTGAAATCGTTCTTGTTGATATTGTAAACAGGAGGCTGGTGCTGGTGGAGATTCCCTTGATTAATCGGCGGCGGAGGAGG
>NC_025691.1:25948947-25953312 GCF_000633955.1 Camelina sativa
GAACTCTGCTGAGGCTTAGGGTGATGAATCGGTTGTTGCGGCGGAGCAGAGATCCGTTCATGTGCAGGTGAGCCTGTGAGTTTCTGAACAACATCTCTGAAATCGTTCTTGTTGATATTGTAAACAGGAGGCTGGTGCTGGTGGAGATTCCCTTGATTAATCGGCGGCGGAGGAGGTAGCGGTGGAGGAGGATGATGATCAATTTCACGGTTCACGGCGGGTGCGGGTGCGGAGGAGGATGAGTTTGTTGTCGGTTTTGATATCTTATGAGAAAGCTTATTGAGTTGTCTCAGGTAATGATCTCTGTTCGTACTGTTGTTGTTGTTGTTGTTACCGGTACTCCTCGTTGTGGAGGCGGATACGGCGGAGGAATCGCCGGAAGAGTTACAACTCTTATCCATTCAAAAACCTTTTAAGATTTCTTTCTTCGATTTTGTTTTTTTTTTTGTTATTTTTCTCTGCCAGATTTGGTAGAGAGATAGATAATGGAGAAGACGATGGTGATGAAAATGGCTTTTTCTCTTTCTCCTTTTTTTGTTTGTTTTGTTTTCACTAATACTGTATATTAAAGATATTTATAATCTTTTTTAAAAGTTTTTATTAGGGAGAAAGAGATATGTTTGTAATAAAACTATATACGACTCGAAAGGCTCAAATAATAATAATAAGTTAAGCTTTAATTGGAATTTTCTAGAATAAGATAAAAAGGAAATAATTTGTCTCTATTGTTTTTTAACTATGGATTCTCTCTTCTACATAGCCTATGTATATAATGCTTATTATTAAAAAAAAATTAATGCATGTACCCTTTAGTAATATTCTATTCGTGACCCCAAATTGTAATTGTATAATCCTTTTACTGTTTACTGCATTTAGTTCGGTTGTAACTGTTTTTATTGAAGAAAAATTAGATGTTGTGAGTTGTAACTACATGCATGGGAAATATTATCCACATCTAAAAACAAAAGGAGTTGTTGTGTAGTTTCTCTTCTTTATTTTCGTTTTAAGTTTAATCTAATGGCTTGCACATACTCTTAATATAGAGCAGGAGAAATATACAGAATTCTCTTGTTTCAAAAACAAAACTAGTGTTTCATTGTTCATTGTTTCAAAAAAAAAAAAACCCCAATTTGTAAAATGTTTTCTTCAATCTATGAAAATGATGATGATAAACATAGTAATTTTAATATAAATATATCATTTTTAGTTAGTCAAGGCAATCATGCTTTACTAAATATATCTCAAGGAGATTAAGATAGATATATTTTAATTTAACAAATGTGCATACATAAAAATAGTTAAATTGGCAAGAAAAATGTATGTACAACAATTTTTATGTAAACTATGTTCTTTCGAATTGTTTTAAGTATATATAGTGTTATAATTAAAAATCCAAACTCTTAAATAAAGCAAATAATATACAACAAAAAAAATCTGTAAATTTATTTTATTCCTGAAAACACACAAACAAACCTCTGTAATTCTTTTATTCCCAAAAACATTATCGGTCTAACGTCAATGCTATACAAATAATAATAACCTCAATAATTAATTAGTCCTTAAATTATTATAATAATATATACGTTTGGGTTACGGGTCGGGTTATTCAACGCCCATTTTGGTCAAAAGCCCTAAAAGTATTTACCGAAAACGACATTCGTACAGCCTTTTAATCTAATTGGTAATTATCACATACTTCGCATTCCACCGAAACCTTCGATCCGACTCAGCAAACGACGTATCCAACGGCTGTGTCATCAGCACGAGACAGACAGCTATCACGTGACTCTTGAGCCTTTATTTTTTTTTTTAATTTTCCTCAAAAATTATCACTTAGTATTAGTTAATTACACTGTTAATGTCTGATTAGTACTACTAATTTACTGTTGCTGTCTAATTAGTAGTAGTGATCAACATGTAATTGATACGAATGGGTTTTGGCCAAAATGTCTTTTTCTGGGTGCATGAATGTTTGAATTATTCTCTTCTTCTTTTATATTTTTCTCGTAAAAAATAAATAATGTTTTGAAATATTCTTGCATCGCATTGGTAAAGCATTACACTGAAACGTATCATTCAATAAATTGGTTTTCAAATAGTATTATAATCAGAAACGTTATTTCGTAACAGTATATTTTCTAAGTTTTCTGTGACTAAATAATAAATACAGTACCTATTTCAAGTAAATACTATGCGGGGGTTGTTATATTTCCAAGGGTTCGGTACAACTCCATATTCATCTTCTACAATTTTTGTTTTATTAGAATATATAAATATACATAGCTGATAAACTGTGATATCTTGTATTTAAAATATAGTATATATGTGTGTATAAATTATTTTGACTCCATCAATCTCGTTGATTATTTTTGCAGTTATAAGAAGATATATGTATATGGTTACAACATCTTTAACTTTAGAATAAACTTTGTCAGTAGATTTTATGGTTATTAACAAAAGATAAAGTTCTGATTGATTCATTTTACCCAACAATTGACGGCAAAAAAGTCGTGTGTGCTTATTATGATATTTATCAGAAAAGTAAAAACGGTTAAGAAATTTCGTAACTTGTATAATAATATAGATCGTCGTATGCCAGGAAAAGTATTTTATTTGGGAGAGATTTATTGGTGAAAGGATCGAGGAAGAATGTGGGAAATGGAATCTCTTTTAGTGTGGATTGATGAGTGGATAGAGGATGAAGAGGGTTGGAGATAGTTCTGGGCATTCGGATTTTCGGATCGGATTGGATCGGATTATTTGGGTTTCGGTTTTTTTTGGATTGAGCTGTATATAATCCGATTAGAATCTGAATATAGTTCGGATTAGATCGGTTTGGATTGTTTTGGATTCGGATCGGTTTTCAATTTTTTTTAAGAATCCGAAGAAATCTGAAAGATAACTATAATCTGATTAAAATCCGCATTATAATCCGAATTATACTAAGAACCCGAACTATCCAAACCAATCCGAATAAACTACATTCAAAACTAGCCTAACAAATCCTTTAAAGTTTAAACCAAACAATTCACAAGTTCATAATCATGTTCATAAACTAAACAAAGTACTCCATCTCCAAGTTTCAAAATCCAAACCATAAAACTGAAATAACAAATAAGTTCCAAAGGGAAAGACTGAAAAAAAAACACAAGCGATATAAGTTTACTGATCCAAACACAATTCAAACTTCCAAGCATTCTTGATTCCTCTCTCAATCAGTTCAAACGTGGAATAATGTAGAAAAGAACCTGTGTAAAACACTAAAACAAAAAAACTTGATTCAAACGAAGGAACAAGAAGAAAGCTGCAGAACATAAACCACTTAAAAATCATCGAATTTTTTTATTAAAAACGGACTTTTGGAACGGGTTTTAAGAAATTAAAAGTACTAGGGACATGACTCATGAGCAACCATTGTCGCATCAATACTATACTCTTCAAACAGATTTTCCAAAACATCATTGATTAACTTGCTAAGCTCCTTTGATTCTGAACTATCTTTACCATATAGCATATCAAAGCACATACCAGCAAACTTCATTTTGTTCCTCGGATCAAACACATTAGCTACAATTAGCATCTTATTTATTTTCTGCAATCCACCCCAGTACTTATCGAACTTGTCTCTCATAGCCTTTGCCTTTAAGTTAAGCTTCTCATCAGAATTATTGCTCAATGCTATAAGATTTCTTTCTATGGTAACAATCTCATTGTAACACTTATGAGAGCAGACAGTAGATGATGCTGAAACCACTAAGGTTGAGTTGTAGAAGACGACCAGAAACCTTACTAGCCTCTCTATTTCATCCCAGTCTTCTTTAGTTGGTGGCCCACTCCTCGGTTTTCCATCAACAATTTCACAGAAGTTATCATTATACAGCTTATCTTCAGCCTCCATCCTATCAAAAGCCAACCTGAATTTCAAAGCTCTTGTTAACATAAGAAAAGTTGAATTCCATCTAGTTTTGCAGTCCAATGACAAACTTCCCCTTGTCATTTTTCCTGATTCAACCTTCTGCTCAAAGGCTTCGAGTCTTTTACTTGAAGATCGAACATACTGAACACCATTTCGAATGGCCTCCACACGCTTATTAAGATCATGCAAACCATCCCTCACAACTAAATTAATGATGTGAGCACAGCAACGTAAATGCATGAACTTTCCACCTAACACAAATGCATCATTTCCTACTAAGCTGAACGTTTCTTTGAACTTCTTCAGAGCATTGGTGTTGGCAGTAGCATTGTCAACTGTTATTGTGAAGATCTTCCTTATTCCTCATTCTGCCAAACAATCAAGAAGGACAGAACTTATTGTTGACCCTGTATGGTCAAAGACGTGCTTAAACCCAATGATCATCTTCC
>NC_025691.1:25953909-25956852 GCF_000633955.1 Camelina sativa
CATTCTGCCAAACAATCAAGAAGGACAGAACTTATTGTTGACCCTGTATGGTCAAAGACGTGCTTAAACCCAATGATCATCTTCCTTAGGTGCCAATTTGCATCAACAAAGTGTGCTGTGATGACCATGTAGCTAGCTCCTGTCGTAGGTGCAACCCATATATCCGTTGTCAGAGAAATCCTTTGCTTATTAGCAGCAATAACCTTCATCATTTCTGCTTTCTTCTTCACATAAGTTTCCACAATGTCCCTAGTAGCTGTTCTTCGAGAGTGAGGTTTGTGAAGATTAACTTTTATGCAGAAGTTTTTCCAAGCCAAACTTTCAATAAATGAAAGTGGCAATTCACCGAGAACAAGCATTTCATTAGATGCTTCCCTAAACACATCTTCAGTAACTTTGGACAGCTGCAAACTATCATTAGTAGGATTTATAACATGTTGAGTCTGACTTCTGCATTCTTTCCAGACCTTGTATTCCTTGCAGATTCCGAGATGATTTTTCAGACAAATAGTTCCATTAGTTGTCACGCAACCCATCTCTCTAGTACAATAATGACAGCGACATCTATCTTTCTCTCCTACGAGTCTTGTAAAATGATCCCATACCCATGACCTTGGTATTACCCTAGTCCTCTTCTTCTTATCCATCTTAGCCTTAGGAACTGAACCATCGGCTTCTTCTTTCCTTTTGTTCCCAGTTTCATGACTTGTGTGACCAGTTTTAGGAGACTGAGACTTTACTTCTTCTCCATCTTTTTCATTTCCAAAGTCATCTGCGGGTTTAGGTGAGGAAGAATCCATCTGCGGGTTTAAGAAAAGTAGAAAACCAATCAATCACAACTAAATAACACTGTCACAGAATAACTTCACTAACATCCACATACTATGTTAAACAAAACCAATCAATCACGGTATTACTTCACAAAGTCACAAACAGTTACACTATTTTTTTTTAAACCAATCCATCACACTATCACATTATTACTTCACAAACAGTTATGAACTATGTTTAAAGAAACAAATCAATCACAACATTACTTCACAAACAGTAAAAAAAATACAGATTATGACAAACATTTTACAAAAACGTTTGTAGTTAGCTCCTGTAAAATCAAACAAGGATTTGTGAAAGCATATGTTCCTATTCCTACTACTACTTTCAAACTTTCAAGCAACCCACGACCAAACAAAACTTTAAAAACAGATCTAAAGTTCTGAACTTTGAACAAAAGATACAGCTTCACATATACTTCAAAGGGAGAAACTAGAAACTAGAAACCATGAAATTAAAGAAAGCTTAAATAGGAGAAAACGAAAGCAGAGAAGAAAGTACCTCTGAGTGATTCCTTGACGCAATTGACAGGAGAGAAGGGATTGACGGCACTCGTTATCAACTAGGGTTTCTAGTGTGGAAATTGGGATTTGCATCTCAATATAAAGCAAGGGAACTATGGCTGAGTTGTTGAGAGGCAGTTCGTAGTCGGAAAAAGTTTTCTGTCGAGACTTGAGAAGGATCGAGAGAGTGAGAGTCGAGACAAAAGAAAAGGAGGTTTGGGGTGTTGAAGGACAAAACAAAACTGTATATATATGTATGTATATAGAATTAACAAAGTGTCCTTGGTTTAGCGGATAACCGATCGGATTTCGGTTCGGATTGGTTTATATCCAAAATCCGATTCACAATCCAAAAATAAACCGATCGGTTTTTACACAGTATCCGAATCCGATCAAAATCGGGTTTTTCGGATCGGTTCAGATCGGTTTAATCGGATTCGGTTTATTTGCCCAGGGCTAGTTGGAGAGCCCCATGGAGAAGAAACAACTTCTTCAATCCGGATTTACGAGTATCAGAATTGCTGGATGTAAATCTAAGAGATTGGGATGGACAGAAGCTTCAGGAGAATTTTTTCCCTGCAGATATCCAAAGGATTTTAAAGATCAAACCAGTCACTGAGCAGGAGGATTATTACTCTTGGAAACATAATAAGAGTGGGGATTTCTCAGTCAAATCGGCTTACTGGCTAGTAGCCCAATCGCTCAATGAACATGTTAGGCTGGAAGCTACTCAGTTACCATCCACTAACGTGCTTAAAGAGAAAGTATGGGACATTCATACGGATCCTAAGTTAAAAGTTTTCTTATGGAAGGTTATGTGTGGTGCCTTGCCAGTTGTAAAGGCGCTAAGAGGACGAGGAATGAGAATTGATGAGGGATGTCAAAATTGTGGAGAAGAGGATGAATCGGTGAACCATGTCTTGCTCACATGTCCACTAGCGAGACAAATATGGGCTCTTAAGGGCATTCCTTCTCCCGAGAATGGGTTCCACAATGGGTCAGTTTTCTCGAATATTCAGTACCTTCTCCTGAATATAAAGAACAAGGTATGGCCAGAGGAATTAAAGAGATCATTCCCATAGACCCTTTGGAGAATCTGGAAAAACAGGAACCTTATATCTTTTGAAGGGAAGGGTTTTACGCCTCTGGAAACTACTCATAAAATAGAGGATTGGATGGAATGGAGGGATGCTCAAATAGTGGAACCAATGGAAGAGGATGTAGGGGAAACGGAGGGTAGAAGGGAAGGGACGCAAGAAAGAATAAAGGAAGGACATAAGAAAAGGGGATGGAGAGCATCGGCTGAGAATTGGGTCAAATGCAACGTTGGTGTGTCTTGGTCAAGGAGGAACAAGCTAGCTGGGATAGCATGGGTTCTGAGGAATCATGAAGGAATGGTTCTGTTACATAGCAGAAGAGCTTTCGCTGGTGTGAAAGATAAAGAGGAAGCACAACTGAAAGGTTTAAGCTGGGCAGTAGAGGCCATGAGGAGTCATGGAGTGGAGAAAATAACTTTTGCGTTACAGGTTGATGTTTTGGTAAAAGCGATTACCAAGCCAACGATGTGGCCTTCATTCAGATACCAATCCATGGAGGTAAGGAAATCCTT
>NC_025691.1:25957930-25965260 GCF_000633955.1 Camelina sativa
TTTTTTTTTTTTTTTTTTTTGGTTTCATTTAAACTTTAACATTATAATAGAGAAGTGACGAAAGTTAATGAATTTAATAGTGGTTTTTTTTTTTCTTTCTTGCGGATTGTGATTGTCGACAAGACTCACCGTTTGGGCCAGAATATTTTCCCCAAACGAACAACTCTCACATCTTACTTTTAGTTTGGACTACGAGTTGCGTCCGAGCCCTCAATCTTGAACCAAACAAGACTACCTAAAAAACTCCACGTTATACACACCCAACCCAACTGTACTACATAAGTACATGGTCTACATTACATGCAATATCAAATGATTTTAAAGAAGACTGATTTTGGGTTCTTTTTTAATCTATGAATTTATATATTTATATAGTATCGTATATCATTTCATCATCATTTTTTTATAAAGATATGTTACATCATTATAAGAGAACTCATCTGGTTTTATGCTATTACAAATAATAATATATATCTCACACAACAAAATATAACTTATGCATTACATAAAGCAACGGCCAACATATTTGACAATTTCGCAACTGTGATACTTATACCATGTTTACAATGAACAATTTTACTTTAAATTACGAGACAACAACGAACGAGATTATATGACGACAGATATCTTCACTATCTTTATTGATCTTTATAATAAATTAAATTTCGAAAATTCGAACTCCATATACATAGTGTAAAAGCACTAGTATTTTGTCAACTATTATTACATCAAAAGACTTTTACAACTTAAATTCTTTTAAGATTTTTTTTAATACAATGTATTTTTTTTTGTCAGATAATACAAATGGTTAATACAATGTATTATGTTTACCATTTGATTTGTTTTCTGTGTACTCGAAAAATATAATAAATAAAATACTATCCAAAAAGGGTTTGTTGATCAAAGTAAGCGACCGTTGACGCTTGTTATTGAAAAAGTAGTAACCAAAATAAAAATAGATCATAGCTTCACTCAAATCCCACCCAACACTAACATACATCGAGGCTCGAGCTATACTCGACTTATTGAAAAACATGTATAAAGTAGAGCAAAGCAGAACAGGGGGAAAACAGAGCAAATCCCACATCATGACAAAAACCGAGCAAAGCAGCAGAACAGGGGAATCTAGTCGAGTCCTAAAACAATCTTCCGATGATCAGAGACAGACTTGAGAACCTTATCTGAATCAGGCAAGGCCTTAGCCACACTCTCTCTCTTCAAACACCTCTGTGCCCACGAGACTAGCTTAGAAAACTTTGCTACGATGCTGAGATTCGCTACCTCCTCGTACGTACGGAACCAACTGTAGAATCCGATAAAGGCGATGTCCACAAGTCCAAATTCGTTTCCTCCAAAGAAAGATTTGTCTCCAAGCTCCGAGTCAAGGGTCGTGAGTACTTCGGTGAACTCCATCTTCGCTGCCTCTTGTTTCTCCCCTGTTTCTGACCATAAAGCCTTGCATGGTCCGTACGTCTGATCCCAATTTTGTCCAAAACAACATTTAGCAACACATCATCCGTTACTTACTTATATATTTAACGGATCGTAAGGCAAAGAACTCAAAAAAAACATCAAAGAGAATAAACTGTAACCTTCTTGTCAATGTAATCTACCCAAAATCTAGCTTGAGCTCTCTGGTAAGGATCCGAAGGAAGAATAGGGTTTGTGTCGGGCCAAAGCTCGTCGATGTATTGAACCTGGATTATGGATTCGCAGATCGGTTTACCTTTATGGATCAAAACCGGAATCTTCTTGTGAATAGGGTTCATTTCAAGAAGTAAAGGGCTCTTGTTACTCAGATCTTCTTCTCTATACTCATATTTCACTCCTTTCTCATACAAAGCAATCCTCGTCCTCATCCCGAACATGCTTGCCCAGTAATCCAATAGAATAACCTCTTCTGCCATTTTTTAAGTTGTCGGTGAGGCTGAGTGAAGAAGAGAGAGTGGTAATTATAGAGCCTAGATAAAGAAAGGTTTCGAATCTATTCTCCACTTCAATCAACTTTTGTACGAAAGATAAGAGAGTAAGTGGACCTGCTTTGGCAAAAAGGTAATATGCTCTTATAGCCATAATAACATGAACAATTGTTTAACCAAATTGTGATCAAAAGCAAAACTAGGGTTAATGTAACTAGTTTATATTATGTATTTTGGATTTTTTTTTAATTCGTATTTGCATGTCACAAGAGAGGTTGAATGATTTAGTGAGTGACTTGGTTAGTTTTCATTATCACTGTTTCATATGTTCTGAAACCTTTTTTCACTTTTATAACAAGTGCTAGACTTATAAAATTGCCTTAAGATTTTTTTATAAGCCTAGGCACAACACTTAAGTCCTATTTAAATCGAGGAACCATCTTCTTGTGACAAGAAACAGATCTTATTTGGTGAAATAAAAAAGAAGGGGGACAATATTCACAGAACACAAACAATAAACTTAAAAAAAAAAAGACAGTGAACATAGAAAATGGTGGAATCAATAAGACTATTATTAGACACAATATATCTTCCTAAGCTTATAGGCAAGCTCAAGGATCTTCTCAGAATCATGGAGGGACTTAACCACGCTTTCTCTCTGCAAACACCTCTTGGCAGAAGCCATCAGTATGGGACACTCTGGTTCGATGCTGAAGTTAGCTAATTTCTCTGATGCTTCGAACCAGCTGTAATATCCAGTCATGGCAATGTCTACAAACCCGAAGGTATCTCCACCAAAGTAAGGTTTGTCTCCAAGCTCAGATTCAAGAATCTTGAGTGCTTCGATATAGTCTTTCTTAGCTGTCTCTTGCTCCTCGCCTTTCGTTTGCCAGAGCTGATCCGCTGGCTCGAACAACTGCTTCCATTTAAAAAATCAAAATCCAAAACATTCTCAATAACGAGTCTATCTACAAACAAAACCCTATAACAGAGATTTTTGGATATGGTACCTTGGTGTCAACGAAATCGACCCAGAACCTGGCTTGAGCTCTTTGGTAAGGATCGGAAGGAAGGATAGGGTTTCTGTCGGACCAGAACTCGTCGATGTACTGGACAACGTTCATGGAATCACAAACCGGTTTACCATTGTGGATGAGAACCGGGATCTTCTTGTGAACCGGATTCATCTGAAGAAGCAAAGGGCTCTTGTCTCTCAGATTCTCTTCTCTGGACTCAAACTCAACTCCTTTCTCTCTTAGCGCGATTCTTGCTCTTATTCCGAATGGACTCGGCCAGTAATCAAGAAGGATCACTTCATCCGCCATTATTGTTAGTTTGTTACTCTAATTGGAAATTCTTATGAAATAGTTGGAATTGTATAAGGAGTTTTTGTATGCGCTGCTGATGTATATATTATTTGACTGTGAATAAAAATGAGAAAATTTAATTGAATCTTAAAGGTTAAGACACGTAGCAAGCAAGGTGTGAACGTTGTTAAGCAAGTCAACTTAGTGTTATCGAATTAGATATGTTTTTTAAATGGAGTTTAAAAAATGCTTAGGCCACTGCTTACGTCATTATGCTTATCTGTTCTTGTTTTTATGTTATAAATTTATAATAACAAAAATACACGACAGTAATCTTTTGCTTATGCTTAATCAATTCCACAATCCCTACAACTTAAAACATATATCGTCAGACTCAGACACCATATATAAACTTATCCTATAATTTTTTTTCGTTTACATGTAGTACACTATTGAATTCAAGTTCAGATTATGATTATATGATACAATGGTTGGTGGTACTATCCTACAATTTTGATCACTTAATTTTGTTTTCCCATTTATCTTTCCACGCAAAATATATATATAGAATCACTTAAAGATAAGTAACAAGATCCAAAATATTACAAAGGAGACAGCTCACTATGTTAGATACATCAGAACTAGTAATGGTTTTTACCCGAACTTTAATTAATGCAAAGGCTTAAAAAAAAGGAAAATAAATCAGTAACTAAGTAGAAAAATAGAAAAAGTTTAACCGAACCTTAATAACGGCTAGATTTATCACCGAACCTAAGGTTTTGGTTTAAACTCTGATAGTGAAAAAAATGGAAACATCACAGATACAATTTCTGCGATTACTGATTTTTTTTTTTGTGATCGATGGAATCATGGAAACCGTGTTGAATTTTGAAGTCTCCTGATTTTAGCAGTTCTCGCCTCTGTTTTTAAACTCCCAAGTCCAAGTATTGATGATGATTTGATATGTGTAGGAAAAGGCTCAAGGAGATGCTAAGTAACCGTTCAGGGGTCCAACATATAAGGTCACTTCATGGTTCTGAGTTAAGATCAGCCACCGAACCGGGTACTCAGGTTAATAATGCTCGCTGTGAAAAGTTTTGACTTTTATATGAGACTATGACTATCTGTGTAGCCTTTGTGATGGCTAATGATGGTGTGTTTTGCCAATTTTTCTTCATCAGGGGATGATCAAGATGAAGAGATGAAAGAAGAAGAGATAAGCTTTCTTAGCTTCTGCGTTTCTCATCATCAGTCACGTTTGCTTGGATCCGACATCGATCAAGGTGTGTGTGTTGGATCCGACATCGATCAAGGTGTCTACGTGTGTGTGTTGGATTGCAAATCCCATTCATCTTCAGCCCAACAAAAAGCAAAGCCTTTTCACAAGCCTATTTAAAAAAACAGAGGTATATATTTCACCTATTTTTAATAAACAGCTTTAAGAAACAAAAATAAAAAAATAAAAAATGTTTTCAAACTTAAAATTTAAATTTAACCATACTGAAAACAAACTGGACTTAGCATCCCTCACATCCTACAGGTCCGTTAGCTTGGTGTATAAGTTTAATATGTTTATACGTATTTTAAATTTAACACTTAAGGTTTTTTCAACTAGTTTTTTTAATAAATCATTAGTTTAAACAGATCATCCTAGAACAACAATGTCATTATTAGAAACATGAAAACCTCCAGATAAACACAACTTATATAGCTAAACAAAGAGATCTTCTCTTACTCGATCCCATATACCTTCTTAAGCTGTAAAACGTAACCAAAAACTTTGTCATAATCAGGCAAAGCCTTAGCCACACTGTCTCTTTGCATACACTTCTTTCCCCAAGTCATCAGTTTCGAACACTCTGATTCAATGCTGAAGTTACCAAACTTCTGGTATGCTGGAAACCAACTATAGAACCCAACCAGCACAATGTCTACAAACCCGAATGTATCGCCGCCAAAGTAAGGTTTATCTCCTAGTTCAGATTGAAGAGTCTTGAGTATTTCAATAAGCTCCTTCTTGGCTGCTTCTAGCTCCTCACCTTTCGTTGCCCAAGTCTTCCTCCCACAAAGGAACAACTGTTCATTGTACCACAAGGAATATACACATACACACCTGATTACAAGCAAAACCTAGAGTCTGATCTAAAATCTTTTCAATTGCTAATTTAATACAGTGAAATTTGAAGACACATTAATGTTGTTACTTTCTTTTCGATGAAATCGGCCCAAAATAAGGCTTGAGATCTTTGGTAAGGATCAGTAGGAAGGAATGGGTTCTTGTCGGACCAGACTTCGTCTATGTATTGGATTTGGATAATGGATTCACAAACCGGTTTACCATTGTGGATGAGAACCGAGATCTTTTTGTGAATCGGATTCATCTCTAGAAGCAAGGGACTCTTGTTATTGATCACATCCTCTTCTCCTCTATACTCGTACTTCACTCCTTTCTCCTCTAACGCGAACACTGTCCTCATTCCGAACATGCTCGGCCAGAAACTCATAAGGATCACTTCGTCTGCCATTGTTTGCGATCGGTGAAGCTCTTCTTCTTGATTCGTCTTTTACCTGTAGCCTTGTTAGGGTGTCATTCAAAATTACTAAAACTATTGTGGCCAACCATATGAAACGGTTTAAGAAAATCAAAGTGTGGTAATTATATAATTTCTATCACTAGTCTTAGAGTAACTTAACAATATCTCGTATTTTAATGCTGCTAGTGGTGTATCAACTACAGTAGGGCGGATGAAAAGTTCTCCATGAATTTGTAAAGCATCCTAAGTGTGAATTATTGTAACTCTTTTTTTTTGTTGTTTAAACTTTAAACTCGACACGTCTAGATGATATATTATTGGTTGAATAGTGACAAAAAAAAAAAAAGATAATGTATGTGTACTCGATCGTAGTGGAGTCTTCACTCAAACCTCAAAGTGAGGGAACTGAGCTGATGATGGAGGTGTTTTTAGTGCTTTAGGCTGCCATGTCCTCCCAAAATCGGTTGAGAACACAACACACTTTTTATAATTTTGTTTTTGTAGGGCCACTACACTTGCATGATTGAAACGTGGTCACCAGCTCTACTAATAATAGCCCTCTATTATACTCTTTTTTCGCACAAGCGTCAGCGGAGAATGCGTCTCGTGAGGGAGTAAAAACAAAAACTGTCTTCTGTAGTGAAAGCGACAAAGAAATCCACCATATAATCTTCTCGTGATTCTTGTTTTTTGAGAACTTTTCTTTCATTGGTTCCAAACGATTTTACTGATCTAGTAATCTCTCCTTCGTGAATACGACTTCACATTTAGACGCTTCAATCAAAACAAAGTTTATTTAAAATCCATACATAGCAATTAGGATGCATACATGCCACCACACAATCACTAATGCTCTCTCCCGCATTATTATTAAGGAACACAGAAAACCAAAGATAAAAACAGAACAGAACAGAACAGAACGTAGATAAGACGACAAAAGAACAACAATTTCTACTCACTCAGATCCGAGATTGTTCTTCCTAAACTCAGCAACGTATCCAACAATCTTCTCAGAGTCAGGGAGAGATTTAGACACACTCTCTTTCTCCATGCACCTCTTTCCCCAAGCGACTAGTTTGGGACTCTCTGATTCGATGTTGATGTTACCAAACTTCTCGTATGCTTGGAACCAACTGTAGAATGTAATCAAGGAAATGTCTACATAGCCAAAGCTATCTCCACCAAAGTATGGTTTGTCTCCAAGCTCAGTTTCAAGAATCTTGAGTGCTTCAATAAACTCCTTCTTCCCTGCCTCTTGCTCCTCACCTTTCTTCATCCAGATCTTCACTTGTGCTTCGGTGAACTGAATCCATTACACATTGCAACATATTAACATCAAACTTTGTTTCAGATGAACACAAAAAAAAAAAGTTCAAATCAAATCCAAAGTAGTAGACATCAAACAAGCTTACAGATCTACAAAAAAAACCCTAAAATTAGCCTTGTATCCTGTTTCAGACAAAAATTACGAAAACTAGGAACAGAGAAGGGATAAGTTACCTTCTTGTCCACGAAATCGGCCCAGAAACGAGCCTGAGATCTCCCGTAAGGATCGGAAGGGAAGAATGGG